>NC_053024.1:29023053-29036153 GCF_003073215.2 Triticum urartu
ATTGCCTACCAAAGATGGCAATACCTAGATCTATCCTTGCTTGTTATGCCTAGCTAGGGGCGTTAAACAATAGCGCTTGTTGGGAGGCAACCCAATTTTATTTTTATTCCTTGATTTCTGCTCCTTTTTAGTAATAAATAATTTATCTAGCCTCTGGTTTGGTTGTGTTTTTGTATTTAATTAGTGTTTGTGCCAAGTAGAACCGTTGGGAAGACATGGGGAAAGTCTTGTTACACTTGCTGTAAAACAGAAACTTTAGCGCTCACGAGAACTGCTGCCATTTTTATTTGGAAAGTTATATTTATTTAATTCTTTTTGAAGATAATTAATAGATAAATTCCTCACGTCCAGCAATTTATTTTAGAATTTTTGGGGTTCCAGATCTCGCGCTAGCTACAGATTACTACAGACTGTTCTGTTTTTGACAGATTCTGTTTTTCGTGTGTTGTTTACTTATTTTGATGAATCTATGGCTAGTAAAATAGTGTATAAACCATAGAGGAGTTGGAATACAGTAGGTATAACACCAATATAAATAAATAATGAGTTCATTACAGTACCTTGAAGTGGTCTTTTGTTTTCTTTCGCTAACGGAGCTCACGAAATTTTCTACTTTAAGTTTTGTGTTGTGAAGTTTTCAAGTTTTGGGTAAAGATTTGATGGATTATGGAACAAGGAGTGGCAAGAGCCTAATCTTGGGGATTCCCGTGGCACCCCCAAGATAATATAAGGACACCTAAAAGCCAAAGCTTGGGGATGCCCCGGAAGGCATCCCCTCTTTCGTCTACTTCTATCAGTAACTTTAATTGGAGCTATATTTTTATTCACCACATGATATGTGTTTTTCTTGGAGCGTCTTGTATGATTTGAGTCTTTATTTTTTAGTTTACCACAATCATCCTTTCTGTACACACCTTTTGAGAGAGCCATACATGATTTGGAATTTGTTAGAATACTCTATGTGCTTCGCTTATATCTTTTGAGTTATATAGTTTTGCTCTAGTACTTCACTTATATCTTTTTAGACCACGGTGGTGGATTTGTTTTATAGAAACTATTGATTTCTCATGCTTCACTTAGATTATTTTGAGAGTCTTAAATAGCATGGTAATTTAATTAAATAATCCCAATATGCTTGGTATTCAAGATTAATAAAAGAACTTTCTTATGAGTGTGTTGAATACTAAGAGAAGTTTGATGCTTGATGATTGTTTTGAGATATAAAGATGGTGATATTAGAGTTATGCTAGTTGAGTAGTTGTGAATTTGATAAATACTTGTGTTAAAGTTTGTGATTCCCGTAGCATGCACGTATGGTGAACCGTTATGTGATGAAGTCAGAGCATGATTTATTTTTTGATTGTCTTCCTTATGAGTGGAGGTCGGGGACGAGCGATGGTCTTTTCCTACCAATCTATACCCCTAGGAGCATGTGCATAATACTTTGCTTTAATAACTTGTAGATTTTTGCAATACGTATATGAGTTCTTTATGACTAATGTTGAGTCCATGGATTATACGCATTTTTCTCACCCTTCCACCTTTGCTAGCCTCTCTAATACCGCACACCTTTCGCCGGTATCATACACCTACCATATACCTTCCTCAAAACAGCCACCATACCTACCTATTATGGCATTTCCATAGCCATTCCAAAATATATTGCCATGCAACTCTCCACCGTTCCGTTTATTATGACACACTCCATCATTGTCATATTGCTTAGCATGATCATGTAGTTGACATCGTATTTGTGGCAAAACCACCATTCATAATTCTTTCATACGTGTCACTCTTGATTCATTGCATATCCCGGTACACCGCCAGAGGCATTCATATAGAGTCATATTTTGTTCTAAGTATCGAGTTGTAATTGCTGAGTTGTAAGAAAAATAAAAGTGTGATGATCATCATTATTAGAGCATTGTCCCAGTGAGGAAAGGATGATGGAGACTATGATTCCCCCACAAGTCGGGATGAGACTCTGGACGAAAAAAAAGAAAAGAGGCCATAAAAAAGGCCCAACTAAAAAAATGAGAGAAAAATAGAGAAGGGACAATGTTACTATCCTTTTACCACACTTGTGCTTCAAAGTAGCACCATGATATTCATGATAGAGAGTCTCCTATGTTATCACATTCATATACTAGTGGGAATTTTTCATTATAGAACTTGGCTTGTATATTCCAATGATGGGCTTCCTCAAAATGCCCTAGGTCTTCATGAGCAAGCAAGTTGGATGCACACCCACTTAGTTTCTCTTGTTGAGCTTTCATATACTTATAGCTCTAGTGCATCCGTTGCATGGCAATCCCTACTCACTCACATTGATATCTATTGATGGGCATCTCCATAGCCCGTTGATACGCCTAGTTGATGTGAGAATATCTTCTCCCTTTTTGTCTTCCCCACAACCACCATTCTATTCCACTTATAGTGCTATATCCATGGCTCACGCTCATGTATTGCGTGAAGATTGAAAAAGTTTGAGAACACCAAAAGTATGAAACAATTGCTTGGCTTGTCATCGGGGTTGTGCATGATTTAAATATTTTGTGTGGTGAAGATGGAGCATAGCCAGACTATATGATTTTGTAGGGATAACTTTCTTTGGCCATGTTATTTTGAGAAGACATGATTGCTTTGTTAGTATGCTTGAAGTATTATTATTTTTATGATAATATTAAACTTTTATCTTGAATCTTTCGGATCTGAATATTCATACCACAATTAAGAAGAATTACATTAAAATTATGCCAAGTAGCACTCCGCATCAAAAATTCTATTTTTATCATTTACCTACACGAGGACGAGCAGGAATTAAGCTTGGGGATGCTTGATACTTCTCCAACGTATATATAATTTTTGATTGCTCCATGCTATATTATCTACTGTTTTGGACATTATTGGGCTTTATTATCCACTTTTATATTATTTTTGGGACTAACCTATTAACCGGAGGCCCAGCACAGAATTGTTGTTTTTTGCATGTTTTAGGGTTTCGAAGAAAAGGAATATCAAACGGAGTCCAAACGGAATGAAACCTTCAGGAACGAGATTTTCTTAACGAACAAGACCCGGGAGAGTTGGACCCTACGTCAAGACACAAAAGAGGAGGCCACGAGGTAGGGGGCGCACCTACCCCCCCTAGGCGCGCCCTCCACCCTCGTGGGCCCCCTGTTGCTCCACCGACATACTCCTTCCTCCTATATATACCTACGTACCCCCAAATGATCAGATACGGAGCCAAAACCCTAATTCCACTGCCGTAACTTTCTGTATCCATGAGATCCCATCTTGGGGCATGTTCCGGAGCTCCGCCGGAGGGGGCATCGATCACGGAGGGCTTCTACATCAACACCATAGCCCCTCTGATGAAGTGTGAGTAGTTTACCTCAGACCTACGATCCATAGTTAGTAGCTAGATGGCTTCTTCTCTTTTTTTGGATCTCAATACAATGTTCTCCCCCTCTCTTGTGGAGAACTATTCGATGTAATCTTCTTTTTGCGGTGTGTTTGTTGAGACCGATGAATTGTGGGTTTATGATCAAGTCTATCTATGAACAATATTTGAATCTTCTCTGAATTCTTTTATGTATGATTGGTTATCTTTGCAAGTCTCTTCGAATTATCAGTTTGGTTTGGCCTACTAGATTGACCTTTCTTGCAATGGGAGAAGTGCTTAGCTTTGGGTTCAATCTTGCGGTGTCCTTTCCCAGTGACAGTAGGGGCAGCAGGCACGTATTGTATTGTTGCCATCGAGGATAACAAGATGGGGTTTTCATCATATTGCATGAGTTTATCCCTCTACATCATGTCATCTTGCTTAAGGCGTTACTCTGTTTTCATTAACTTAATACTTTAGATGCATGCTGGATAGTGGTCGATGAGTGGAGTAAAAGTAATAGATGCAGGCAGGAGTCGGTCTACTTGTCTCGGACATGATGCCTATATACATGATCATACCTAGATATTCTCATAACTATGCTCAATTCTGTCAATTGCTCAACAGTAATTTGTTCACCCACCGTAGAATACTTATGCTCTCGAGAGATGCCACTAGTGAAACCTATGGCCCCTGGGTCTATTTTCATCATATTAATCTCCTACTACTTAGTTATTTCCTTTGCTTTTTACTTCGCTTTTATTTTACTTTGCATCTTTATCACAAAAATACCAAAAATATTATCTTATCATATCTATCAGATCTCACTCTCGTAAGTGGCCGTGTAGGGATTGACAACCCCTTATCGCGTTGGTTGCGAGGATTTATTTGTTTTGTGCAGGTACGAGGGACTCGCACGTAGCCTCCTACTGGATTGATACCTTGGTTCTCAAAAACTGAGGGAAATACTTACGCTACTCTACTGTTTGCTGCATATTGAAGGAAATATGCCCTAGAGGCAATAATAAAGTTATTATTTATTTCCTTATATCATGATAAAAGTTTATTATTCATGCTAGAATTGTATTAACCGGAAACATAATACATGTGTGAATACATAGACAAACAGAGTGTCACTAGTATGCCTCTACTTGACTAGCTCGTTAATCAAAGATGGTTATGTTTCCTAACCATGGACAAAGAGTTGTTATTTGATTAACGGGATCACATCATTAGTTGAATGATCTGATTGACATGACCCATTCCATTAGCTTAGCACCCGATCGTTTAGTATGTTGCTATTGCTTTCTTCATGACTTATACATGTTCCTATGACTATGAGATTATGCAACTCCCGTTTGCCATAGGAACACTTTGTGTGCTACCAAACGTCACAATGTAACTGGGTGATTATAAAGGAGCTCTACAGGTGTCAGCAAAGGTACATGTTGGGTTGGCGTATTTCGAGATTAGGATTTGTCACTCCGATTGTCGGAGAGGTATCTCTGGGCCCTCTCGGTAATGCACATCACTTAAGCCTTGCAAGCATTGCAACTAATGAGTTAGCTGCCGGATAATGTATTACAGAACGAGTAAAGAGACTTGCCGGTAACGAGATTGAACTAGGTGTAGGATACCGACGATCGAATCTCGGGCAAGTAACATACCGATGACAAAGGGAACAACGTATGTCGTTATGCGGTCTGACCAATAAAAGATCTTCGTAGAATATGTAGGAGCCAATATGAGCATCCAGGTTCCTCTATTGGTTATTGACCGGAGACGTGTCTCGGTCATGTCTACATTGTTCTCGAACCCGTAGGGTCCGCACGCTTAAGGTTACGATGACAGTTATATTATGAGTTTATGCATTTTGATGTACGGAAGGTTGTTCGGAGTCCCGGATGTGATCACGGACATGACGAGGAGTCTCTAAATGGTCGAGACATAAAGATTGATATATTGGAAGCCTATGTTTGGATATCGGAAGTGTTCCGGGTGAAATCGGGATTTTACCGGAGTACCGGGAGGTTACCAGAACCCCCCGGGAGCTATATGGGCCTTAGTGGGCCTTAGTGGAAGAAGAGGAGAGGAGGCCAGGGCTGGGCCGCGCGCCCTCCCCCTAGTCCGAATAGGACAAGGAGAGAGGGGGCCGGCGCTCCCCTCCTTCTCTCTCTCTCTCTCTCTTTTCCCACCTCGCGAATCCTATTCCAACTAGGAAAGGGGGGGAATCCTACTCCCGGAAGGAGTAGGACTCCTCCTGGCGCGCCCTATGATGGCCGGCCGGCCTCCCCCTCTTGAACCTTTATATACGGAGGCAGGGGCACCCCAGAGAGACACAAGTTGATCCACGTGATCATATTCTTAGCCGTGTGCGGTGCCCCCTTCCACCATAGTCCTCGATAATATTGTAGCGGTGCTTAGGCGAAGCCCTGCGACAGTAGTACATCAAGATCGTCACCATGCCGTCGTGCTGACGGAACTCTTCCCCGACACTTTGCTGGATCGGAGTCCGGGGATCGTCATCGAGCTGAACGTGTGCTAGAACTCGGAGGTGCCGTAGTTTCGGTGCTTGATCGGTCGGGCCGTGGAGACGTACGACTACATCAACCAAGTTAACGCTTCCGTTGTCGATCTACAAGGGTACGTAGATCACACTCTCCCCCTATCGTTGCTATGCATCACCATGATCTTGCGTGTGCGTAGGAAATTTTTTGAAATTACTACGTTCCCCAACAGTGGTATCAGAGCCTAGGTTTTATATGTTGATGTTATATGCACGAGTAGAACACAAGTGAGTTGTGGGCGATATAAGTGATACTGCTTACCAGCATGTCATACTTTGGTTCGGCGGTTTTGTTGGACGAAGCGGCCCGGACCGACATTACGCGTACGCTTACGCGAGACCGGTTCTCCCGACGTGCTTTGCACATAGGTGGCTTGCGGGTGACAGTTTCTCCAACTTTAGTTGAACCAAGTGTGGCTACGCCCGGTCCTTGTGAAGGTTAAAACAGCACCAACTTGACAAACTATCATTGTGGTTTTGATGCGTAGGTGAGATTGGTTCTTGCTTAAGCCCGTAGCAGCCACGTAAAACTTGCAACAACAAAGTAGAGGACGTCTAACTTGTTTTTGCAGGGCATGTTGTGATGTGATATGGTTAAGACATGATGCTAAATTTTATTGTATGAGATGATCATGTTTTGTAACCGAGTTATTGACAACTAGCAGGAGCCATATGGTTGTCGCTTTATTGTATGCAATGCAATCGTGCAGTAATGCTTTACTTTATCACTAAGCGGTAGCGATAGTCGTGGAAGCATAAGATTGGCGAGACGACAACGATGCTACGATGGAGATCAAGGTGTCGCGCCGGTGACGATGGCGATCATGACGGTGCTTCGGAGATGGAGATCACAAGCACAAGATGATGATGGCCATATCATATCACTTATATTGATTGCATGTGATGTTTATCTTTTATGCATCTTATCTTGCTTTGATTGACGGTAGCATTATAAGATGATCTCTCACTAAATTATCAAGAAGTGTTCTCCCTGAGTATGCACCGTTGCGAAAGTTCTTCGTGCTGAGACACCACGTGATGATCGGGTGTGATAGGCTCTACGTTCAAATACAACGGGTGCAAAACAGTTGCACACGCGGAATACTCAGGTTATACTTGACGAGCCAAGCATATACAGATATGGCCTCGGAACACGGAGACCAAAAGGTGGAGCATGAATCATATAGTAGATATAATCAACATAGTGATGTTCACCAATGAAACTACTCCATCTCATGTGATGATCGGACATGGTTTAGTTGATTTGGATCGCGTGATCATTTAGAGGATTAGAGGGATGTCTATCTAAGTGGGAGTTCTTTAAGTAATATGATTAGTTGAACCTAAACTTATCATGAACTTAGTACCTGATAGTATCTTGCTTGTTTATGTATGATTGTAGATAAATGGCCCGTGCTGTTGTTCCGTTGAATTTTAACGCGTTCCTTGAGAAAGCAAAGTTGAAAGATGATGGTAGCAATTACACGGACTGGGTCCGTAACTTGAGGATTATCCTCACTACTGCACAGAAGAATTACGTCCTAGAAGCACCGCTGGGTGCCAGGCCTGCTGCTGGAGTAACACCAGATGTTGTAAACGTCTGGCAGAGCAAAGCTGATGACTACTCGATAGTTCAGTGTGCCATGCTTTACGGCTTAGAACCGGGACTTCAACGACGTTTTGAACGTCATGGAGCATATGAGATGTTCCAGGAATTGAAGTTAATATTTCAAGCAAATGCCCGGATTGAGAGATATGAAGTCTCCAATAAGTTCTATAGCTGCAAGATGGAGGAGAACAGTTCTGTCAGTGAGCATATACTCAAAATGTCTGGGTATAATAATCACTTGATTCATGGGAGTTAATCTTCCAGATGATTGCGTCATTAACAGAATTCTCCAATCACTGCCACCAAGCTACAAGAGCTTCGTGATGAACTATAATATGCAAGGGATGAATACGACTATTCCCGAGCTCTTCGCAATGCTGAAAGCTGCGGAGGTAGAAATCAAAAAGGAGCATCAAGTGTTGATGGTCAACAAGACCACTAGTTTCAAGAAAAAGGGCAAAGGGAAGAAGAAGGGGAACTTCAAGAAGAACAGCAAGCAAGTTGCTGCTCAAGAGAAGAAACCCAAGTCTGGACCTAAGCCTGAAACTGAGTGCTTCTACTGCAAGCAGACTGGTCACTGGAAGCGGAACTGCCCCAAGTGTTTGGCGGATAAGAAGGATGGCAAGGTGAACAAAGGTATATGTGATATACATGTTATTGATGTGTACCTTACTAATGCTCGCAGTAGCACCTGGGTATTTGATACTGGTTCTGTTGCTAATATTTGCAACTCGAAACAGGGACTACGAATTAAGCGAAGATTGGCTAAGGACGAGGTGACGATGCGCGTGGGAAACGGTTCCAAAGTCGATGTGATCGCGGTCGGCACGCTACCTCTACATCTACCTTCGGGATTAATATTAGACCTAAATAATTGTTATTTGATGCCAGCGTTAAGCATGAACATTATATCTGGATCTTGTTTGATGCGAGACGGTTATTCATTTAAATCAGAGAATAATGGTTGTTCTATTTATATGAGTAATATCTTTTATGGTCATGCACCCTTGAAGAGTGGTCTATTCTTATTGAATCTCGATAGTAGTAACACACATATTCATAATGTTGAAGCCAAAAGATGCAGAGTTGATAATGATAGTGCAACTTATTTGTGGCACTGCCGTTTAGGTCATATCGGTGTAAAGCGCATGAAGAAACTCCATACTGATGGACTTTTGGAACCACTTGATTATGAATCACTTGGTACTTGCGAACCGTGCCTCATGGGCAAGATGACTAAAACGCCGTTCTCCGGTACTATGGAGAGAGCAACAGATTTGTTGGAAATCATACATACAGATGTATGTGGTCCTATGAATATTGAGGCTCGTGGCGGATATCGTTATTTTCTCACCTTCACAGATGACTTAAGCAGATATGGGTATATCTACTTAATGAAACATAAGTCTGAAACGTTTGAAAAGTTCAAAGAATTTCAGAGAGAAGTTGAAAATCATCGTAACAAGAAAATAAAGTTTCTACGATCTGATCGTGGAGGAGAATATTTGAGTTACGAGTTTGGTGTACATTTGAAACAATGCGGAATAGTTTCGCAACTCACGCCACCCGGAACACCACAGCGTAATGGTGTGTCCGAACATTGTAATCGTACTTTACTAGATATGGTGCGATCTATGATGTCTCTTACTGATTTACCGCTGTCGTTTTGGGGTTATGCTTTGGAGACGGCCGCATTCACGTTAAATAGGGCACCATCAAAATCCGTTGAGACGACGCCTTATGAACTATGGTTTGGCAAGAAACCAAAGTTGTCGTTTCTGAAAGTTTGGGGCTATGATGCTTATGTGAAAAAGCTTCAACCTGATAAGCTCGAACCCAAATCGGAGAAATGTGTCTTCATAGGATATCCAAAGGAGACTATTGGATACACCTTCTATCACAGATCCGAAGGCAAGACTTTTGTTGCTAAGTTCGGAAACTTTCTAGAGAAGGAGTTTCTCCCGAAAGAAGTGAGTGGGAGGAAAGTAGAACTTGACGAGGTAACTGTACCTGCTCCCTTATTGGAAAGTAGTGCATCACAGAAAACTGTTTCTAAGACACCAATTAGTGAGGAAGCCAATGATAATGATCATGAAACTTCAGAACAAGATACTACTGAACCTCGTAGATCAACCAGAGTGAGATCCGCGCCAGAGTGGTACGGTAATCTAGTTCTGGAAGTCATGCTACTAGATCATGATGATCCTACGAACTATGAAGAAGCGATGGTGAGCCCAGATTCCGCAAAATGGCTTGAAGCCATGAAATCCGAGACGGGATCCATGTATGAGAACAAAGTGTGGACTTTGGTTGACTTGCCCAATGATCGGCAAGCAATTGAGAATAAATGGATCTTCAAAAAGAAGACTGACGCCGACGGTAATATTACTGTCTACAAAGCTCGACTTGTCGCAAAAGGGTTTCGGCAAGTTCAAGGGGTTGACTACGATGAGACCTTCTCACCCGTAGCGATGCTTAAGTCTGTCCGAATCATGGTAGCAATTGCCGCATTTTATGATTATGAAATTTGGCAGATGGATGTCAAAACTGCATTCCTGAATGGATTTCTGGAAGAAGAGTTGTATATGATGCAACCGGAAGGTTTTGTCAATCCAAAGGGAGCTAACAAAGTGTGCAAGCTCCAGCGATCCATTTATGGACTAGTGCAAGCCTCTCGGAGTTGGAATAAACGCTTTGATAGTGTGATCAAAGCATTTGGTTTTATACAGACTTTTGGAGAAGCCTGTATTTACAAGAAAGTGAGTGGGAGCTCTGTAGCAATTCTGATATTATATGTGGACGACATATTACTGATCGGAAATGATATAGAATTTCTGGATAGCATAAAGGGATACTTGAATAAGAGTTTTTCAATGAAAGACCTCGGTGAAGCTGCTTACATATTAGGCATAAAGATCTATAGAGATAGATCAAGACGTTTAATTGGACTTTCACAAAGCACATACCTTGACAAGATTTTGAAGAAGTTCAAAATGGATCAAGCAAAGAAAGGGTTCTTGCCTGTGTTACAAGGTGTGAAGTTGAGTCAGACTCAATGCCCGACCACTGCAGAAGATAGAGAGAAAATGAAAGATGTTCCCTATGCTTCAGCCATAGGCTCTATCATGTATGCAATGCTGTGTACCAGACCTGATGTGTGCCTTGCTATAAGTCTAGCAGGGAGGTACCAAAGTAATCCAGGAGTGGATCACTGGACAGCGGTCAAGAACATCCTAAAGTACCTGAAAAGGACTAAGGATATGTTTCTCGTATATGGAGGTGACAAAGAGCTCATCGTAAACGGTTACGTTGATGCAAGCTTTGACACTGATCCGGACGATTCTAAATCGCAAACCGGATACGTGTTTACATTAAACGGTGGAGCTGTCAGTTGGTGCAGTTCTAAACAAAGCGTCGTGGCGGGATCTATGTGTGAAGCGGAATACATAGCTGCTTCGGAAGCAGCAAATGAAGGAGTCTGGATGAAGGAGTTCATATCCGATCTAGGTGTCATACCTAGTGCATCGGGTCCAATGAAAATCTTTTGTGACAATACTGGTGCAATTGCCTTGGCGAAGGAATCCAGATTTCACAAGAGAACCAAGCACATCAAGAGACGCTTCAATTCCATCCGGGATCTAGTCCAGGTGGGAGACATAGAGATTTGCAAGATACATATGGATCTGAATGTTGCAGACCCGTTGACTAAGACTCTTCCATGAGCAAAACATGATCAGCACTAAGGCTCCATGGGTGTTAGAATCATTACTGTGTAATCTAGATTATTGACTCTAGTGCAAGTGGGAGACTGAAGGAAATATGCCCTAGAGGCAATAATAAAGTTATTATTTATTTCCTTATATCATGATAAAATTTTATTATTCATGCTAGAATTGTATTAACCGGAAACATAATACATGTGTGAATACATAGACAAACAGAGTGTCACTAGTATGCCTCTACTTGACTAGCTCGTTAATCAAAGATGGTTATGTTTCCTAACCGTGGACAAAGAGTTGTTATTTGATTAACGGGATCACATCATTAGTTGAATGATCTGATTGACATGACCCATTCCATTAGCTTAGCACCCGATCGTTTAGTATGTTGCTATTGCTTTCTTCATGACTTATACATGTTCCTATGACTATGAGATTATGCAACTCCCGTTTGCCAGAGGAACACTTTGTGTGCTACCAAACGTCACAACGTAACTGGGTGATTATAAAGGAGCTCTACAGGTGTCACCAAAGGTACATGTTGGGTTGGCGTATTTCGAGATTAGGATTTGTCACTCCGATTGTCGGAGAGGTATCTCTGGGCCCTCTCGGTAATGCACATCACTTAAGCCTTGCAAGCATTGCAACTAATGAGTTAGCTGCCGGATGATGTATTACAGAACGAGTAAAGAGACTTGCCGGTAACGAGATTGAACTAGGTGTAGGATACTGACAATCGAATCTCGAGCAAGTAACATACCGATGAGAAAGGGAACAACGTATGTTGTTATGCGGTCTGACCGATAAAAGATCTTCGTAGAATATGTAGGAGCCAATATGAGCATCCAGGTTCCGCTATTGGTTATTGACCGGAGACGTGTCTCGGTCATGTCTACATTGTTCTCGAACCCGTAGGGTCCGCACGCTTAAGGTTACAATGACAGTTATATTATGAGTTTATGCATTTTGATGTACCGAAGGTTGTTCGGAGTCCCGGATGTGATCACGGACATGACGAGGAGTCTCGAAATGGTCGAGACATAGAGATTGATATATTGGAAGCCTATGTTTGGATATCAGAAGTGTTCCGGGTGAAATCGGGATTTTACCGGAGTACCGGGAGGTTACTAGAACCCCCCGGGAGCTATATGGGCCTTAGTGGGCCTTAGTGGAAGAAGAGGAGAGGAGGCCAGGGCTGGGCCGTGCGCCCCTCCCCCCTAGTCCGAATAGGACAAGGAGAGAGGGGGCCGGCGCCCTCCTCCTTCTCTCTCTCTCTCTCTTTTCCCACCTCGCGAATCCTATTCCAACTAGGAAAGGGGGGGAATCCTACTCCCGGAGGGAGTAGGACTCCTCCTGGCGCGCCCTATGATGGCCGGCCGGCCTCCCCCTCTTGAACCTTTATATACGGAGGCAGGGGCACCCCAAAGAGACACAAGTTGATCCACGTGATCATATTCTTAGCCGTGTGCGGTGCCCCCTTCCACCATAGTCCTCGATAATATTGTAGCGGTACTTAGGCGAAGCCCTGCGACAGTAGTACATCAAGATCGTCACCACGCCATTGTGCTGACGGAACTCTTCCCCGACACTTTGCTGGATCGGAGTCGGGGGATCGTCATCGAGCTGAACGTGTGCTAGAACTCGGAGGTGCCGTAGTTTCGGTGCTTGATCGGTCGGGCCGTGGAGACGTACGACTACATCAACCAAGTTAACGCTTCCGTTGTCGATCTACAAGGGTACGTAGATCACACTCTCCCCCTCTCGTTGCTATGCATCACCATGATCTTGCGTGTGCGTAGGAAATTTTTTGAAATTACTACG
>NC_053024.1:29037153-29123510 GCF_003073215.2 Triticum urartu
TTTCATTCCATTTGGACTCCGTTTGATATTCCTTTTCTGCGAAACATTGAAATAGGCAAAAAACAACAATTTGGGCTGGGCCTCCG
Organism: Triticum urartu; assembly: GCF_003073215.2. Classification (NCBI taxonomy): domain Eukaryota; kingdom Viridiplantae; phylum Streptophyta; class Magnoliopsida; order Poales; family Poaceae; genus Triticum; species Triticum urartu. Next base: position 29,037,240 of record NC_053024.1, read on the forward strand.
GTTAATAGGTTAGTCCCAAAAATAATATAAAAGTGTAAAATTAAGCCCATTAACATCCAAAACAGATAATATAATAGCATGGAACAATAAAAAATTATAGATACGTTGGAGACGTTTCAAGCATCCCCAAGCTTAATTCCTGCTCGTCCTCGAGTAGGTAAATGATAAAAACAGAATTTTTGATGTGGAATGCTTTCTAGAATATTCTTTAATGTATTTTTATCTATTGTGGCATGAATGTTCAGATCCGAAAGATTCAACATAAAAGTTTATTGTTGACATAAAAATAATAATACTCCAAGTATGGTAATCAAGCAATTATGTCTTATCAAAATACCATAGCCAAAGAAAACTTATCCCTACAAAGTCATATAGTTTGGCCATGCTTCATTTTCGTCACACAAAATGCTCTCATCATGCACAACCCCGATGACAAGCCAAGCAATTGTTTCATACTTAGCCTTTTCAAACTCTTTCAACTTTTACACAATATATGAGCGCGAGCCATGGACATAGCACTATGGGTGGAATAGAATATGATGATTGAGGTTGTGTGAGAAGACAAAAAGGGAGAAAGTCTCACATTGACGCGACTAATCAATGGGCTATGGAGATGCCCACTGATTGATGTCATTGCAAGGAGTAGGGATTGCCATGCAATGGATGCACTAGAGCTATAAATATATGAATGCTCATCAGAGAAACTAAGTGCGTGTGCATCCAACTTGCTTACTCACGAAGACCTAGGGCATTTGAGGAAGCCCATCATTGGAATATACAAGCCAAGTTCTATAATGAAAAATTCCCACTAGTTTATGAAAGTGACAACATAGGAGACTCTCTATCATGAAGATCATGGTGCTACTTTGAAGCACAAGTGTGGAAAAAGGATAGTAACATTGTCCCTTCTCTCTTTTTCTCTCATTTTTTTAGTTGGGCCTTTTTTTCTTTTGGCCTCTTTTTTTCGTCCGGAGTCTCATCCCGACTTGTGGGGGAATCATAGTCTCCATCATCCTTTCCTCACTAGGACAATGATCTAATAATGATGATCATCACACTTCTTTTTACTTGCAACTCAAGAATTACAACTCAATACTTAGAACAAAATATGACTCTATGTGAATGCCTCTGGCGGTTTGCCGGGATATGCAATGAATCAAGAGTGACATGTATGAAAAATTATGAACGGTGGCTTTGCCAAAAATACGATGTCAACTACATGATCATGCATGGCAATATGACAATGATAATCTGTGTCATAATAAGTGGAACGGTGGAAAGTTGCATGGCAATATATCTCAGAATGGCTATGGAAATGCCATAATAGGTAGGTATGGTGGCTGTTTTGAGGAAGATATAAGGAGGCTTATGTGTGATAGAGCGTATCATATCACGGGGTTTGGATGCACCGGCGAAGTTTGCACCAACTCTCAAGGTGAGAAAGGGCAATGCACGGTACCGGAGAGGCTAGCAATGATGGAAGGGTGAGAGTGCGTATAATCCATGGACTCAACATTAGTCATAAAGAACTCACATACTTATTGCAAAAATCTACAAATCATCAAAACCAAGCACTACGTGCATGCTCCTAGGGGGATAGATTGGTAGGAAAAGACCATCGCTCGTCCCCGACCGCCACTCATAAGGAAAGCAATCAAAGAACACCCCATGCTTCAAATTTGTCACATAACGTTTACCATACGTGCATGCTACGGGACTTGCCAACTTCAACAAAAGTATTCATCAATTTCACAATTACTCAACTCACACACCTATAATATTACCACCTTTATATCTCAAAACCATCTATCAAGCATCCAACTTCTCTTAGCATTTAAAATTTATAACCAAAGTGAATTACCATGCTGCTCTAAGGGACTCTCAAAATGATATAAGTGAATCATGAGAGAGCAATTATTTCTAAAAAATAGAACCACCGCCGTGCTCTAAAAGATATAAGCGAAGCACTAGAGCAAAAATTATCCAACTCAAAAGATATAAGTGAAGCACATAGAGTATTCTAATAAATTCCAATTCATGTGTGTCTCTCCCAAAAGGTGTGTACAGAAAGTATGATTGTGGTAAACTAAAAAGCAAAGACTCAAATCATACAAGACGCTCCAAGCAAAACACATATCATGTGGCGAATAAAAATATAGCTGCAAGTAAAGTTACCAATGGACGGAGACGAAAGAGGGGATGCCTTCCGGGGCATCCCCAAGCTTAGGATTTTGGTTGTCATTGGATTTTACCTGGGAGTGCCTTGGACATCCCCAATCTTAGGCTCTTGCCACTCCTTGTTCCATAATCCATCAAATCTTTACCCAAAACTTGAAAACTTCACAACACAAAACTTAAAAGAAAATCCCTGTGAGCTCCGTTAGTAAAATAAAACAAACCACCACTTCAAGGTACTGTAATGAACTCATTCTTTATTTATATTGGTGTTAAACCTACTGTATTCCAACTTTTCTATGGTTCATAAACTCTATTACTAGCCATAGATTCATCAAAATAGGCAAACAACACACGAAAAACAGAATCTGTCAAAAACAGAATAGTCTGTAGTAATCTGTAGGTTTCGAATACTTCTGGAACCCCAAAAATTACAAAATAAATTTTTGGACGTGTGAAATTTATCTATTAATCATCTGCAAAAAGAATTAACTAAATAGCACTCCTCAGTAAAAAATGGCAGAAATTCTCGTGAGCGCTAAAGTTTCTGTTTTTTACAGCAAGATCAAAAAGACTTTCCCCAAGTCTTCCCAACGGTTCTACTTGGCACAAACACTAAGGATGTGTTTGGTACAACCAAAGGTAACGGGACTGGTAATGGAATCATGTAGCGGTGGGATCACGGCGTAATAGGAGCATTTGCTTTTCTGTTTGTTTCATGCATGTAAAGGTATCAAGTTACAGAGCTAACAAGATCTGCTGTGTAATCAGATTGCAAAAAAAAAATCTCACAGCATCGAAGCCAGGAACAAGCTAACATGATCTTGACGATAATTAACTAGAGCAATAAACAAATCATGGAGAGGGATTTGTCCAGTTTACGAGCAGATCGGGGGTGTGTGTGTGGGGGGGGGGGGTAAGGAAGAGGGATAAGAAGGGGTCGTCCTCAAGCATGTCCTTGTCGGCGTCGATGGGGCTCCTCACCGAGATGCAGGCCATGGAGGGATATCCGGCTAGCTGCAGGCCATGGAGGCATCTCCGGTGGCTGGAAGGAGGGAAGTGGTGGCACTAACTGGCGGCTTTGATAAAGTAGAGGGGGCAGCCTGACGGGCGCAACTTGATTACGGTGGGGGGTGGGTGGTATCGAGCGCAAGTGTGATGGACTCGTTTACGGTGGAAGCCGATTACAGCACTGCGTTACCAAACGCGCGTAACATTTTCAGATCACGCTGTAATCAGGTGACGGGTAGAAATCATCCAACCAAAGACCTCCTAATTAAACACAAAAAACACAACCAAAATAGAGGCAAGATAAATTATTTATTACTAAACAGGAACAAAAAGCAAGGAATGAAAATAAAATGGGGTTGCCTCCCAACAAGCGCTATCGTTTAACGCCCCTAGCTAGGCATAAAAGCGAGGATAGATCTAGGTATTATCATCTTTGGTAGGCAATTCTTCAATAAGACACCTATAACTCCTAGTAGTTTCTTTCTTTTTATTAATTATCAAACTCCTAGGCACGAAATCAAGAAAATCATTTGTAGCAGAAGGTTCCTTAAGGATAGTGAGAAAGTTGGGGTGAACACTTATGGATTTGAGGTCTGCATTTCCTTTACTAGAAGTTTCACCCTTATTTTTAGGAACATACATCAATTTGGCAATCTTCGAATTAGAAGGAGTATTTTTAACGGAAGAAAAGGCAGACCTTAGGTTGGTAATAATATCCTTAATTTTATCAATTCTAGTGGAATATTGATCTATCTTTTCATTAACCATAGGTTCCTTTTCTTTAAAAAATTTAAGAGCAACTCCTACCTTAGATCCGTATTGGGTAATTTGGTCATGGATCTTTCTATCCAAATTTTCAATCAACTATACGGTGGCAAATTTATTTTCAATAGTTTCATGCCGTTGCATCACGTGTTCCAAAGTTAAAACAGTTCCATTAACCAAAAGAGGTGGTGGGCCAAACAAATCTATCATGGCATTATAAGAATCAAAAGTATGGCTACCCAAGAAATTTCCACCGGTAATGGTATCAAGAATATATCTATTCCAAGGAGTGATGCCGACATAAAAATTGCAAAGAAGAACAGAAGTAGATTGCTTCCTAGTAGATCTATTTTGCACATTGCAAATTCTGTACCAAGCACCTTTTAGATTTTCTCCCTCCCTTTGTTTAAAATTAAGAACTTCATTCTCGGGAGACAAAGGAGTAGATAAAGAACAAGCCATAACGACGAAGCAAGCGGAAAAGAGGCGAAAGAAAAGAGGGCGAATAAAACGGCAAGGGTGAAGTGGGGGAGAGGATAACAAGAGGCAAATGGCAGATAATGTAATGTGAAGGATAAGAGTTGTGATGGGTACTTGGTATGTCTTGACTTAGCGTAGATCTCCCCGGCAATGGCGCTAGAAATCCTTCTTGCTACCTCTTGAGCATGCGTTGGTTTTCCCTTGAAGAGGAAAGGGTGATGCAGCAAAGCAGCGTAAGTATTTCCCTTAGTTTTTGAGAACCAAGGTATCAATCCAGTAGGAGACATAGCGCGAGTCACCTCGTACCTACACAAACAAATAAGAACCTCACAACCAACGCGATAAAGGGGTTGTCAATCCCTTCACAGCCACTTGCAAGAGTGAGATCTGATAGAGATAATGATAATAAGATAAGTATTTTTACACAGTCAAAAAAAAGATAAGTATTTTTGGTATTTTTATGATATAGATTGAAAGTAAAGATTGCAAAATAAAATAGATTGGAAACTTATATGATGGAGAATAGACCCCGGGGCCATAGGTTTCACTAGTGGCTTCTCTCAAGATAGCATAAGTATTATGGTGGGTGAACAAATTATTGTCGAGCAATTGACAGAAAAGCGAATAATTATGAGAACATCTAGGTATGATCATGTATATAGGCATCACGTCCGTGACAAGTAGACCGACTCCTGCCTCCATCTACTACTATTACTCCACACATCGACCGCTATCCAGCATGCATCTAGAGTATTAAGTTCATAAGAATAGAGTAACGCTTTAAGCAAGATGCCATGATGTAGAGGGATAAACTCATGCAATATGATATAAACCCCATCTTTTTATCCTCGATGGCAACAATACAATACGTGTCATTTCCCTTTCTGTCACTGGGATCGAGCACCGCAAGATTGAACCCAAAGCTAAGCACTTCTCCCATTGCAAGAAAGATCAATCTAGTAGGCGAAACCAAACTGATAATTTGAAGAGACTTGCAAATATAACCAATCATACATAAAAGAATTCAGAGAATATTCAAATATTGTTCATAGATAATCTTGATCATAAACCCACAATTCATCAGATCTCGACAAACACACAGCAAAAAGAGTACATCGAATAGATCTCCAAGAGAATCGAGGAGAACTTTGTATTGAGATCCAAAGAGAGAGAAGAAGCCATCTAGCTAATAACTATGGACCCGAAGGTCTGAGGTAAACTACTCACACATCATCGGAGGGGCCATGGAGTTGATGTAGAGGCCCTCCGTGATCAATGCCCCCTGCGGCGGAGCTCCGTAAAAGGCTCCAAGATGGGATCTCTTGGGTACAGAAGGTTGCGGCGGTGGAAATAGGGTTTCGTGGTGCTCCTGGATGTTTGCGGGGTATATGAATATATATAGAAGGAAGAAGTAGGTCGGTGGAGCAACGAGGGGCCCACGAGGGTGGAGGGCGGGCCCAGGGGGTAGGCACGCCCCCTGCCTCGTGGCCTCCTTGATTGTTTCTTGACGTCCACTCCAAGTCCCCTGGATCACGTTTTTCCCAAAAATCACGTTACCGAAGGTTTCATTCCATTTGGACTCCGTTTGATATTCCTTTTCCGCGAAACATTGAAATAGGCAAGAAAATAGCAATTTGGGCTGGGGCTTCGGTTAATAGGTTAGTCCCAAAAATAATATTAAAGTGTAAAATAAAGCCCATTAACATCCAAAACAGATAATATAATAGTATGTAACAATAAAAAATTATAGATATGTTGGAGACGTATCACATGCTTTTTCCTAGACTCCAGGTTGGTGCATCGAAGGAAAACTCTATGGGCTCATTAACTGGCGTGAATGTCCTTCCTGGAACTCGAACTCGAATCATCCAATGCTCCTCTTCTGGTAAAGTGGTGGTGTAGGTCCTGGTGAAGCTAGGTATTCCAATGTTCAGGTACCTAGTGAGTTCCTTCAAGTGTCGTCAAAAGGGTGTGTCTTCATCTAGTTGTGCAAACTTGTTCCTTGAGTCTGCCATCCTAAAGAGTAGAAAATGGAGAGGAGTCAGAAATGAGTAGAGGAGAGTGACCTATGGCTTATCTTAGTGGCCGTGTCCTACATGCAGCGTGTGCTCTGATACCATCTTGTAGCGACCCGACCTCAGGCGGTCAAGTCTCTGTGTTCAGTGTCATCCCTGGATCGGTAATGCTGACACATGCAGTACTCGAATGTATTTATAACAGAGTAGCAATCACACACTTATTACATCGAATGTCTCAAGGGAGAGCTTATTACCATAAATATGGCTTAAGGCCATCTAAATAAGATAACGGCGGAAGGCTTGGAAGATAAAGTGTGTCCATCAACTCCAACGACATAGCTGAGTGCACGACAAATGACTTAGCGCACCTTACTCTTCGTCTGAAAATTCTGCAACATGATATGTTCCATCCCAAAAATGGGTCAGCACATGGAATATGCTGGCAATATAACACAGTAGAGCAATGAACAGAATAAATGATATCCCTACATGCATATATGGCTGGTGGAAGCTCTACGGTTATAATGTTTTGCGAAAAACCAATTTTTCCCTACAACAAAGGAGTATATTTTATTTAACTGTCATGGTAGTTGAAACATTGAGAATGGTACCCCCATCTCAATCCCAATTAAAAGTAATTATCAACCCAAAAAGTTAAATTAGAGTGATGAGATCAACATGATAATCCAAGAACCAGATAGTCAAGATGTCCATAACCGGGGACACGGCTAACCATGATTAGGTTGTACACTCTGCAGAGGTTTGCACACTTTTCCCCACAAGAATCGATCTCCTCCGTTGGATTTCTCGCACTACATGGTGTTTGAGAAACAGATGACCGAGACACAGTCTTTCAGAAGTATTAACTCTAACCCCAGGTAGACAGTACCAACCTACATCCCCTACATCTGCTAGCCTACCACTGAAAGAGGTCATGCAACATACTCAACTATGCCAGAGCCCATAATGGCTTGTGGCTGCACACGGAAGTTTCTAGCATGAATAATCTTATGATCCCTTTGAGCCTGGATGGCGAACCATAGGATGATCACATGGTAACCCCGGGATCTCCTAGGAAAACACTGGTATAACCCCAAGTGTCCGGGAATGCCACTGGTATGTCCCCAGGGTGCCCCAACCAATCCACCCAGATGTGTATTAAAGTAGCCACCTTAAGTTAACCCTTAGATATAAATAACTCTCACATCTTTCACGAATCTCACAAACCAATCCACATCTACGAGCATAGCATAGTAGTATAAGCACAACGTAGTAACACCCAGGGGTTTGAATATAAGATAGTAGGTTCCTACCTCATCAACTACTTCCCAATACCCACAGGTTATTGTTGGGGAATGTTGCAGAAAACAAAAAATTTCCTACGGTTTCACCAAGATCCATCTATGAGTTCATCTAGCAACGAGTGATCGGATTGCATCTACATACCTTTGTAGATCACGCGCGGAAGCGTTCAAAGAACGGGGATGAGGAAGTCGTACTCGACGTGATCCAAATCACCGGAGATCCTAGCGCCGAACGGACGGCACCTCCGTGTTCAACACACGTACGGTCAGCATGAAGTCTCCTCCTTCTTGGTCCAGCAAGGGGGAAGGAGAGGTTGATGAAGATCCAGCAGCACGACGGCGTGGTGGTGGATGCAGGGTGTCACCGTAGCAGGGCTTCGCCGTTATACTGCGAGAGGGAGAGGTGTAGCAGGGGAGAGGAAGGCGCCAAGACTCAAGGGTGTTCTGCCCCCTCCCCCCCTTTATATAGGCCCCCTAGGGGGGCGCCGGCCCTACGAGATGGGATCTCCTAGGGGGGGCGGCCAAGGGGTGGAGTCCCCCCCAAGCCAGGTGGGGCGCCCCCCCCCCCCCACCCTAGGGTTCCCAACCCTAGGCGCATGGGGTGGGCCAAGGGGGGCGCACCAGCCCACTATGGGCTGGTTCCCCTCCCCACTTTGGCCCATGGGGCCCTCCGGGATGGGTGGCCCCACCCGGTGGACCCCCAGGACCCTTCCGGTGGTCCCGGTACAATACCGGTGACCCCCGAAACTCTCTCGATGGCCGAAACTGCACTTCCTATATATAATTCTTCACCTCCGGACCATTCTGGAACTCCTCGTGACGTCCAGGATCTCATCTGGGACTCCAAACAACTTTCGGGTTACTGCATATTCATATCTCTACAACCCTAGCGTCACCGAACCTTAAGTGTGTAGACCCTACGGGTTCGGGAGACATGTAGACATGACCGAGACGGCTCTCTGATCAATAACCAACAGCTAGATCTGGATACCCATGTTTGCTCCCACATGCTCCTCGATGATCTCATCGGATGAACCACGATGTTGAGGATTCAAGCAACCCCGTATACAATTCCCTTTGTCAATCGGTACGTTACTTGCCCGAGATTCGATCGTCGGTATCCCAATACCTCGTTCAATCTCGTTACCGGCAAGTCACTTTACTCGTACCGTAATGCATGATCCCGTGACCAGACACTTGGTCACTTTGAGCTCATTATGATGATGCATTACCGAGTGGGCCCAGAGATACCTCTCCGTCATATGGAGTGACAAATCCCAGTCTTGATCCGTGTCAACCCAACAGACACATTCGGAGATACCCGTAGTATACCTTTATAGTCACCCAGTTATGTTGTGACGTTTGGTACACCCAGAGCACTCCTACGGTATCTGGGAGTTACACGATCTCATGGTCTAAGGAAAAGATACTTGACATTGGAAAAACTCTAGCAAACGAACTATACGATCTGGTGCTATGTTTAGGATTGGGTCTTGTCCATCACATCATTCTCCTAATGATGTGATCCCGTTATCAATGACATCTCCATGTCCATAGCCAGGAAACCATGACTATCTGTTGATCAACGAGCTAGTCAACTAGAGGCTCACTAGGAACACATTGTGGTCTATGTATTCACACATGTATTACGATTTCCGGATAATACAATTAAAGCATGAATAATAGACAATTATCATGAACAAGGAAATATAATAATCATTTTATTATTGCCTCTAGGGCATATTTCCAACAGTCTCCCACTTTCACTAGAGTCAATCATCTAGTTACATTGTGATGAATCGAACACCCATGGAATTCTGGTGTTGATCATGTTTTGCTCTAGGGAGAGGTTTAGTCAACGGATCTGCTACATTCAGGTCCGTATGTACTTTACAAATCTCTATGTCTCCATTTTGAACACTTTCACGAATGGAGTTGAATCGACGCTTGATATGCCTGGTCTTCCTGTGAAACCTGGGCTCCTTGGCATGGGCAATAGCTCCAGTGTTGTCACAGAAGAGAGTCATCGGGCCCGATGCATTGGGTATGACTCCTAGGTCGGTAATGAACTCCTTCACCCAGACTGCTTCGTGTGCTGCCTCCGAGGCTGCCATGTACTCCACTTCACATGTAGATCCCGCCAGAACGCTTTGCTTGCAACTACATCAGCTTACTGCCCCACCATTCAAAATATACACGTATCCGGTTTGTGACTTAGAGTCATCCAGATCTGTGTCGAAGCTAGCGTCGACGTAACCCTTTACGACGAGCTCTTCGTCACCTCCATAAACGAGAAACATTTCCTTATTCCTTTTCAGGTACTTCAGGATATTCTTGACCGCTGTCCAGTGTTCCTTGCCGGGATTACTTTGGTACCTTCCTACCAAACTTACGGCAAGGTTTACATCAGGTCTGGTACACAGCATGGCATACATAATAGAACCTATGGCTGAGGCATAGGGGATGACACTCATCTCTTCTGCCATGGTCGGACATTGAGCTGAGCTCAATTTCACACCTTGCAACATAGGCAAGAACCCCTTCTTAGACTGTTCCATATTGAACTTCTTCAATATCTTATCAAGGTATGTGCTTTGTGAAAGACCTATGAGGCGTCTTGATCTATATCTATAGATCTTGATGCCTAATATATAAGCAGCTTCTCCAAGGTCCTTCATTGAAAAACTCTTATTCAAGTAGGCCTTAATGCTATCCAAAAGCTCTATATCATTTCCCATCAAAAGTATGTCATCTACATATAATATGAGAAATGCTACAGAGCTCCCACTCACTTTCTTGTAAATGCAGGCTTCTCCATAAGTCTGCATAAACCCAAACGCTTTGATCATCTCATCAAAGCGAATGTTCCAACTCCGAGATGCTTGCACCAGCCCATAAATCGAGCGTTGGAGCTTGCACACCTTGTCAGCATTCTTAGGATCGACAAAACCTTCCGGCTGCATCATATACAGTTCTTCCTTAAGATAACCGTTAAGGAATGCCGTTTTGACGTCCATTTGCCATATCTCATAATCATAGTATGCGGCAATTGCTAACATGATTCGGACGGACTTCAGCTTTGCTACGGGAGAGAATGTCTCATCGTAGTCAACCCCTTGAACTTGTCGATAACCCTTAGCGACAAGCCTAGCTTTATAGATGGTCACATTACCATCCGCGTCTGTCTTCTTCTTAAAGATCCATTTATTTTCTATGGCTCGCCGATCATCGGGCAAGTCAGTCAAAGTCCATACTTCGTTTTCATACATGGATCCTATCTCGGATTTCATGGCTTCCAGCCATTTGTCGGAATCCGGGCCCGCCATCGCTTCTTCATAGTTCGAAGGTTCATCGTTGTCTAACAACATGATTTCCAAGACAGGGTTGCCGTACCACTCTAGTGCGGAACGTGTCCTTGTGGACCTTCGAAGTTCAGTAGGAGCTTGACCAGAAGTATCTTGATCATCATCATTAACTTCCTCTCTAATTGGTGCAGGCACTACAGGAACATTTTCCTGTGTTGCGCCACTTTCCGGTTCAAGAGGTAATACTTCATCAAGTTCCACTTTCCTCCCACTTACTTCTTTCGAGAGAAACTCCTTCTCTAGAAAGGATCCATTCTTGGCAACAAAGATCTTGCCTTCGGATCTGAGGAAGAAGGTATACCCAATAGTTTCTTTAGGGTATCCTATGAAGACGCATTTTTCCGACTTGGGTTCAAGCTTTTCAGGTTGAAGTTTCTTGACATAAGCATCGCATCCCCAAACTTTTAGAAATGACAGCTTAGGCTTCTTCCCAAACCATAATTCATACGGTGTCGTCTCAACGGATTTCGACGGAGCCCTATTTAAAGTGAATGCGGCAGTCTCTAAAGCATAGCCCCAAAATGACAGCGGTAAATCGGTAAGAGACATCATAGATCGCACCATATCCAATAGAGTGCGATTACGACGTTCGGACACACCATTACGCTGAGGTGTTCCAGGCGGCGTGAGTTGTGAAACTATTCCACATTTTCTTAAGTGTGTGCCAAATTCGTGACTCGAGTATTCTCCTCCACGGTCTAATCGCAAAAACTTGATTTTTCTGTCACGTTAATTCTGAACCTCACTCTGAAATTCCTTGAACTTTTCAAAGGTTTCAGACTTGTGTTTCATTAAGTAGATATACCCATATCTACTCAAGTCATCAGTGAGGGTGAAAACATAACGATAGCCACCACGAGCCTCAACACTCATTGGACCGCACACATCAGTATGTATGATTTCCAATAGGTTGGTTGCTCGCTCCATTGTTCCTGAGAACGGAGTCTTGGTCATCTTACCCATGAGGCATGGTTCGCACGTGTCAAATGATTCATAATCAAGAGACTCTAAAAGTCCATCTGCATGGAGCTTCTTCATGCGTTTGACAACTATGTGACCAAGGCGGCAGTGCCACAAGTATGTGGGACTATCATTATCAACCTTACATCTTTTGGTATTCACACTATGACTATGTGTAGCATTACGCTCGAGATTCATTATGAATAAACCATGCACCATAGGAGCATGACCATAAAACATAGGACAACCATTATTCTCAGATTTAAATGAGTAGCCATCTCGAGTTAAACGAGATCCTGATACAATGTTCATGCTCAAACTTGGCACTAAATAACAATTATTGAGGTTCAAAACTAATCCCGTAGGTAAATGTAGAGGTAGCGTGCCGACGGCGATTACATCGACCTTGGAACCATTCCCGACGCGCATCGTCACCTCGTCCTTCGCCAGTCTCCGTTTATTCCGCAGCTCCTGCTTTGAGTTACAAATGTGAGCAACTGCACCGGTATCAAATACCCAGGAGATACTACGAGTACTGGTAAGGTACACATCAATTACATGTATGCCACATATACCTTTCGTTTTGCCGGCCTTCTTGTCCGCTAAGTATTTGGGGCAGTTCCGCTTCCAATGACCACTTCCCTTGCAATAAAAACACTCAGTCTTGGGCTTGGGTCCATTCTTTGGCTTCTTCCCGGCAGCTTGCTTATCGGGCGCGGCAACTCCCTTGCCGTCCTTCTTGAAGTTCTTTTTACCCTTGCCTTTCTTGAACTTAGTGGTTTTATTCACCATCAACACTTGATGGTCCTTTTTGACTTCTACCTCTGCTGATTTCAGCATTGCAAATACTTCAGGAATGGTCTTTTCCATCCCCTGCATATTGAAGTTCATCACAAAGCTCTTGTAGCTCAGTGGAAGCGACTGAAGGATTCTGTCAATGACCGCGTCATCCGGGAGATTAACTCCCAGCTGAGTCAAGCGGTTATGTAACCCAGACATAGTGAGTATGTGCTCACTGACAGAACTGTTTTCCTCCATCTTACAGCTGAAGAACTTGTCGGAGACTTCATATCTCTCGACCCGGGCATGAGCTTGAAAAACTATTTTCAGCTCTTCGAACATCTCATGTGCTCCATGTCTCTCAAAACGCTTTTGGAGCCCCGGTTCTAAGCTGTAAAGCATGCCGCACTGAACGAGGGAGTAATCATCGGTACGTGTCTGCCAAGCGTTCATAACGTCTTGTTCTGCAGGGAGAACAGGTGCTTCACCTAGCGGTGCTTGTAGGACGTAATCTTTCTTGGTGCACGGGAATTCTATCGCAAACAAACAATAGCATACATAAGCACTCAAGCATAGATGCACCGGTAAAACTCAAATAAGAAGATCGAATCTGAAAACTCAACTAAAGAGATTCGATCTGCAAAAAGAATCAATCGAATCGGAGCTACGGAACTAAAACTATGGTCAACCTTGTTCAAGTTGATTAAACAGAAAGAGGGGCTTGAGACGAAGATTTTGGCGTTGGTTTCAATGAATTTGGACAAACGGTTGAGAAACGGCGAGGGTTTGAAGATCAGGGGTAATCTGCGATAATAATCGTGGATAGGTCCCTAGCCGAAAATAAAATAAAAAGAAAAGACTATCGAATGAACATTCGCTGGTCTGAACCGAACCGGTGAACAGCATTCGTTAAAACGAATGGATGGACGGACGTCCGCTAAACAAATAAACCAATGAAATGAACCAAACTGATGTAACTAAAAAAACCGGTCTAGGGTTTTAAAAAAACCGAGGTTTTTACCTACCGGCGGGCGAGATCCGAAAAATGGTGGCTCGATCCGGCGAACGGGCGGCTCCGGCGGGGCTGGCGATGGCGCGGTGCAGCGGCGGCGAGCGGCGGCACGGCGCGGGGCGGAGCGGCGGCGGCGGCGAGCGGCGGCGGTGCGGGCGGCGGCTCAGCTCGGCGGCGGGGCTGGCGATGGCAGGCGGCGGCGCGGGGGATGTGCGGCTCTAGGGGGCGGGTCTGCTTATAAAAGGGGGGGCGCGAGGTGGCGTGCGGGAGGGGGTGGCAAAGCGCGGCGGCGTCGGACTCCCTCGAGGAGTCCAACTCGGGGACGACGATGGCAGCGTCGCCGTAGTGGACCGGCTGGGCTTCCGAATTTTTTTAAAACGGATTCTGCCGAGAAAAATCCTAATATAATAAAAACAAAAATCTAAAAATGGCAAAACAAATTTTCACAGTCTAAATGAAATATTTAGAACATGATGAACATTTTCTTGGCCTAAAAATGCAATTTTTAAAAATGCATATTAATCTAATTCAAATAAAATAGCAATAAAAATCCAAATAGAATATTTATTTGATTTTAACATTTTTCCTCGAGTAATTCATTTATTTTGGAGAAGTCATATTATGTCCTCTCATATATTTTAATTAGAAATATTTTTGGAGAGAAAAATAATAAAATCAAAATGATCCTTGTTTCGATATTTGAGAAAATTCAAATACAAAAACGGTGAAATCCCCAACTCTCTCCGTGGGTCCTTGAGTTGCTTAGAATTTCGAGGATCGCAAAACAAAATGCAATAAAATATGATATGCATATGATGACCTCTGTATAACATTCCAAATTGAAAATTTGGGATGCTACAATATCATTGCAAATGGCAGACAAATCAACTACCATACCTATCGATGTCTATGAGGATATGCCCGTTGTGGTTGCAAATGTTACTATCTTAACATACTTTGTTATACTTGATATCCCGAGGATGACACCATGTCGATTATCCTTAGTAAACCCTTTTTGAATACTGCAGGGGCTATTATTGATTGCAACAAAATCAAGGTCACTTTTCATATCAATGGTAATGAGCATACGATGCACTTTCCGAAGAAACAATTTCAAGTGAATGGTATTAATGTTATTGAAAAGACTCCAACAATTGCTATTAGAAGTTTTCAACTCCCTCTTTCTACTGCCAAAAAGAAATATGAAATACTTATTGTAGGGCACATGTATATTACCGTAGAGGTAACCTAGTGTTATACAAAGATTCTGTGGTTTCATGTTAATCGAATGTAGTTTGTTAATAAGACTTGATCAACCTTATTAATAGATTCTTTTTTAGAGACATGTGATCGATGAATTTAGTAAGCACAACCTTCTGTTCTTATCTTTTGTTTTCTGTTATGTTTAGTTAAATACAATAAAATGCCATGATTATCCGGTTTTCTGAATTATACGTGCAGTAAAAATAGCCCAAAAATAAAACTGCTCAGAATGACATGAAATTTTAACACAATTTTTTCTAAACATTTGAGAATTTCTGGCACTGGTAATACCACAGGGGAGTGCCCCAGGTGCCCACTAGGACCTGGGGCGCTTCACACCCCCATGGTGTGCCCTGGTGGGTAATGGGACCCCATGAGGACGACCTCACTTGCTCTCTTAGCTCACATCGTCACTCACCTCTAGAAAGAAAATCCTGTAGCGCGCTCTCTCTCTCTCTCTCCATTTCCAAATCTGTTTTGGGGGATTTCTACTTGGTATGTGACTCCTCCATTTCTCCAATTAGTTTTTGCTTCAGTGGTTTATATTTTGAGTAATTAGCTACTCTTGGTGCTACTAAAAATGAGCTTGCATGTTGAATTCTTTCAGTTCCAAGTAGTTTGAATGCTTGATATAGCCTTTGGACACCCATTTGAGTAGTTTCTATAAGTTTTGGGAAGTTTCATTGATATTATTTTGTGGCCCAAAAATTTCAGAAATTTGTTCGTACAAAAATGAACTTCTTCAAGAGGAGTTCTTCGAGGAGAAGGTCCTCGGAGGCATCGTCGAGTGAGAGCTCGATACGACAAACTTATGTTGAACCAAGGGCAAGCTCGGTACGGGATACCGACAGCAAATCGTGCCTATGGCCATGTGACAAGTTCATGATAGGTGCAGGTATTAAAGAAGAATTTGATCAGTATGTTCATAACACTGAGTTCGCTCCCTTCATCGCAGATAAATGTATTCAGCATCACAATCTTACTCACTCGTTCGCCAAAAAGTTAAGTACCATTCTCTTGATTCTAGAGTCTCGTTTTGCCTTTATGATAGAGCCTATGGTATGCCTTTAGAAGAAATCTTTGGTGCATGCAAAATACCATATTGGAGTTCGCTAGATGAACCACCAAAATCTGATTATCAGATGTTCTTGGGCATCCTCTACTATGGTGAGGATAGAGGAGTTACAAAAGCTAGAATAAAAACTATACAATTTCCCTCTATCCGTTACTTTGCACTTTTTAATGGCAACTGCATCATGGGCAAACAAGATTGTAGTACACTCTATGCCCCGGAATTGAGCCTCTTACATATTGCCTTAATAGGCATTAAACAGTATAATCTTGGAGCAATTGTTGCACGGAGGCTGCAATGTAATGCTGACGGTGGTCATTTTTATGGAGGAATTTATGCTTTGCACGTAGCTGCAAGGCTAGGGGTTTCACCTTTGCCCAATGGTCCTATTTTACCTGAACAATATTTAGACTTTGATGCAATGCAGCATCTTAAGTTTATTAAGTATGGAGCTCAGAATTACAATTACAACTTGATGTTCGATAAAAACACCCTATTGTACCTGTTATTTTCCCTGCACCTACTCTCTTTCATTTCCATAGTACAGGAAGATACTATATTTATGAGAGAGAGGCACACGAGTACAACGCAACGGTAGAGGCTACCCATCTGGCTGAGGAGGCCGCACCTAGAGCCTCCACGAGTTATCACTTTGAGTATTACCCTAACCACGGATGGTGACTGCCAAGCTAGCTAAAGCCTAAGCTTGGGGGAGTACGTATTTCTCATTGACATTACAATTGGGGAACGCAGTAATTTCAAAAAAAATCCTACGCACACGCAAGATCATGGTGATGCATAGCAACGAGAGGGGAGAGTGTTGTCTACGTACCCTCGTAGACCATAAGCGGAAGCGTTATGACAACGCGGTTGATGTAGTCATACGTCTTCACGATCGACCGATCCTAGTATCGAAAGTATGGCACCTCCGCGATCTGCACACGTTCGGCTCGGTGACGTCCCACGAACTCACGATCCAGCAGAGTGTCGAGGGAGAGCTTCGTTAGCACGACGGCGTGATGATGGTGATGATGATGCTACTGGAACAGGGCTTCACCTAAGCACCACTACGATATGACCGAGATGGATTATGGTGGAGGGGGGCACCGCACACTGCTAAGAGATCAATGATCAACTTGTGTGTCTATGGGGTGCCCCCCTCCCCCATATATAAAGGAGTGGAGGAGGGGGAGGGCCGGCCCTCTATGGCGCGCCCTGGAGGAGTCCTACTCCCTTCGCACCCCTTCCCTAGTTGGACTAGGAGAGAAGGAAGGGGGAGAGAGGGCGGAACGAAAGTGGGGCGCCCCCTTCCTAGTCCAATTCGGACCAGAGGGGGAGGGCGTGCGCGGCCTGCCCTGGCTGCCTCTCTCTCTCTCTCCAGTAAAGCCCATTAGGGCCCATATACTTCCCGGGGGGTTCCGGTAACCCCCCCCCCCCGGTACTCCGGTATATGCCCGAACTCACTCGGAACCTTTCCGATGTCCAAACATAGGTGTCGGTTCTATATCCGACGTATCTCGTAGTAGGGGTCCTAAGCTAGGCGTCTTGGAGCGATGGTAACATGGACACATGATTTTAGCCAGGTTCGGGCTCTCTTGAAGAGATAATACCTTACGTCCTGCTTTTGATTGTATTGATATGAGGATAGTACATAGTACATTTATCTACCACGAGATTGATCTAATGAATATGAGATGCCTATTGACTAGCCTGGCCTCGGTTTATATAAGACACCGGAGGCCTAGGGTTTTATGAGAGTCCTTGTCTTGGGCGCCAAGTCTTGTGGAGTCTTCCTTGTATGCGGCATGGGCTGTCCGAACTGGCCCAATAATGAACCACCATGGGGGTCCTCGGCCCGATATAGCTGGTCGGGAGACGACATGGTGAGTCCCCCCTAGTCCAGGACACCGTCAGTAGCCCCCTGAAGCGGTCTTCAAGTTGGCGACGCTCCTCGGTTCTTCTGAACTGTTCTTCATCTTCGGTCGTCGGTCTTGAAAACTGGTTCAACAAATCTTTCCATCTTCGATTTTGAGGATCGCCAAAGTGAATTCGAGGAGCCCCTTTAAGTTTTGGCCTTTATCAATGCCTTGTTATTTTTATGCCACACGTCGGGTTTGAAGCCAGTCCCGAGGTGGCAAAGCGAAGAGCTCGACGCTCTGAAGTGGCGACACAGCACGTCCGATGCAGGCCGGCAATGTGACGCGGAAGTACCTGGCGTGAGTTAATGAAAAGATGACGAAGCCCCCGGTCCAGCCAAGGTGACAGCGCTACCAAATCCGAATCATTTACCTCTGCACAAAAGATAGTGCAAGCCGGAGATTATAGTAATAATAATAAAAATATTAATAAAAGTTGCATGATTAATAATTTATGCAAAGTGAGTAATAAAAGAAATATGGACCGTCGCCGAACATCCGATGAGGTAGAGCTCTCTCAATGATGTCGAAGTCCCCGAGGCAACTGAACGTGCCGGTATGGCCATTCGACCAACAAGGTGATCACGCCAGCCGATTTATGCCGATTGGGACGACGTCGGCTTGCCGAAGTGACCGCGTGACGCAGTCGAAGTCGATTACCTACACATGTAAAATAGTACAGTCCAAAAATAAAAAATCTTATACTTAATTGACATAAGTGAAGTACAAAATTGAATAAAAATGGCCTAGGCGACAAGGTCAGCCCGGCGGAGCAGCAATGCGGAAAAGTTGACACAGGGACACGCGTCAACGCAGGCGGGACGATGACAACGGCTTGCCGAGGTCTTAGCGCGGCCCAACCTAAATAGATTGCCTGCACGTACAAAGTAGTGCAACCAAGAAATAATAATAATAATGAAAAAATGTGCATAATTAATTTATGCGAAGTGAAAAAGTTTGGTAAATATGGCCTGAGCGCTGAGGCTAGCTCGATGGCATGACGGTGTTGTGGCGAGGCGATGTCGACACAGGTCGGCCAACCTCAGTGACGGCGAGACGCCGGCTAGACCGACGTCGTACACAAGTGTCGACAAAATATCCCTACAAAATAATGCATTGCAAAACAACAGAAAATATACTGTATGCAGTAATTTTAGTAGCTAACCGAATAGTTAGGAAAAATAAAACCTGTTTGACGGCGATGACCGGGACTGATTTGAATTACTAGAATTCGCTGACCAAAATCGAGGTGCCATACTGCAAAACTAGTGTAGCCAATTGGGTTATAGATTTATGCAATTTTCAGCAAAAAATAGCAGAAGACCAGCGACCAACTAGGAGTATGAAAAAAAAATCTCCCTGATGTGTGTTCGGAGGTCCTCATCTCCATGTGGTTGCTCGGGACGTGCTGCTGCTCCATGTATCCGGTGCTTTGCGTGCACCCCTAAGAAGCCGATCAAGCCGGAGCTAACGCCTTGCTAGTATATTCATGATTATGCTTTCACTTCGCTAGCTTGGTTATGGGACTTGCGCGAGGATCATCTCCTCATGTGACTTTAGGTTCAGATGCAGCCGTCATGTCGACGAACCGAATTTTAAATCGGTCGCTAAAGGTCTATACAGAAAAAATCATGCAAACCAGCAGAACAAAATCCAGTGCGTATTTAATATATACTATGCATGTAATTGAAAAATAGAACCTGTAATTAGTCTGCACGTCGTGGATCGAAGGGGAATTTTTTCTCCAAGGTCCTAGGTGACCTTCACGTGAATTAGCAAAGCAAAGCTAAGGCACACTATGCATAGATTAAATCTCAAAGATCGAGCTGCACTTAGACTAGTAATATCAATAAACAAATTGATTAACTTCCCTGATTTTCACGTGGAGTAGATTCTTCTCTACAGGAATAGTACTAGTAGGTTCTTCTCCACGGGACTAGTACTGGTAGTAGGGCATCGGCCAAGGGACTTGGCCTGGGACTTCGGCCGGCCGAGGAAAAAGGTGGCAGCGCACCGTCTTGGTTTTGACTAGTTGGACTAGTATTCGGCTGATGCTCTTATATGCTGCGCGGCCAACCAGCGAGGAAAGGTAGCGCGCGTCGCTCGTGGACACGGCCGCCTTAAACTTTCGATCTGCGAAGAATTAATGCAAAAAGGCAGCAGAGTTCTGAATAAATTATTCCTTGAAGAATGATCTAATCAGAAGAATATCACCTGGTTCATGCTGGCGCCGAAGTTTCTTTCGATCTGAGGTCAGTAACCGATGTAGATGAAAGCAATCCATCGAACCGCGACGAACACCTAGCAGGCTTTTACTGAAAGCACCAATGTCGGTTCTATATCCGGCGTATCTCGTAGTAGGGGTCCTAAACTAGGCATTTTGGAGCGATGGTAATATGGACACACGATTTTACCCAGGTTCGGGCTCTCTTGAAGAGATAATACCTTATGTCCTGCTTTTGATTTATTGATATGAGGATAGTATATAGTACATATATCTATCACGAGATTGATCTAATGAATATGAGATGCCTATTGACTAGCGTGGCCTCCGTTTATATAAGACACCGAAGGCCTAGGATTTTAGGAGAGTCCTTGTCTTGGGCGCCAAGTCTTGTGGAGTCTTCCTTGTATGCGGCATGGGCTGTCCGAACTGGCCCAATAATGAACCACCATGGGGGTCCTTGGCCCGATCTAGCTGGTCGGGAGACGACATGATGACTCCCTCTAGTCCAGGACACCGTCAATAGGCTTCCAATATATCGGTCTTTATGTCTCAACCATTTCGAGACTCCTCGTCATGCCCGTGATCACATCCGGGACTCCGAACAACCTTCGGTTCATCAAAATACATAAACTCATAATACCGATCGTCACCGAACGTTAAGCGTGCGGACCCTACGGGTTCGAGAACTATGTAGACATGATCGAGACACGTCTCCAGTCAATAACGAATAGCGGAATCTAGATGTTCATATTGGCTCCCGCATATTCTACGAAGATCTTTATCGGTCAAATCGCATAACGATATATGTTGTTCCCTTTGTCATCGGTATGTTACTTGCTCGAGATTCGATTGTCGGTATCTCAATACCTAGTTCAATCTCGTTACCGGCAAGTCTCTTTACTCGTTCCATAATGCATCATCCCACAACTAACTCGTTAGTCACATTGCTTGCAAGGCTTATATTGATGTGAATTACCGAGAGGGCCTAGAGATACCTCTCCGATAATCGGAGTGACAAATCCTAATCTCGATCTATGCCAACTCAACAAACACCATCGGAGACACCTGTAGAGCACCTTTATAATCACCCAGTTACGTTGTGACGTTTGGTAGCACACAAAGTGTTCCTCTGGTATTCGGGAGTTGCATGATCTCATAGTCATAGGAACATGTATAAGTTATGGAGAAAGGAATAGCAACAAACTAAACGATCATCGTGCTAAGCTAACGGAATGGGTCAAGTCAATCACATCATTCTCTAATGATGTGATCTCGTTAACCATCTTTGATTCAACGAGCTAGTCAAGTAGAGGCATACTAGTGACTCTCTGTTTGTCTATGCATTCACACATGTACTAAGTTTCCGGTTAATACAATTCTAACATGAATAATAAACATTTATCATGATATAAGGAAATATAAATAACAACTTTATTATTGCCTCTAGGGCATATTTCCTTCAGTCTCCCACTTGCACTAGAGTCCATAATCTAGATTACGCAGTAATGATTCTAACACCCATGGAGTCTTGGTGTTGATCATGTTTTGCTCGTGAGAGAGGCTTAGTCAACGGGTCTGCAAAATTCAGATCCGTATGTATCTTGAAAATCTCTATGTGTCCCGCCTTGACTTGATCGCGGATGGAATTGAAGCATCTCTTGATGTGCTCGATTCTCTTGTGAAATCTGGATTCCTTTGCCAAGGCAATTGCACCAGTATTGTCACAAAAGATTTTCATTGGACCCGATGCACTAGGTATAACACCTAGATCGGATATGAACTCATTCATCCAGACTCCTTCATTTGCTGCTTCCGAAGCAGCTATGTATTCCGCTTCACACGTAGATCCCGCCATGACGCTCTGCTTGGAACTGCACCAACTGACAGCTCCACCATTTAATAAAAACATGTATCCGGTTTGTGACTTAGAGTCATCCAGATTAGTGTCAAAGCTTGCATCGACGTAACATGTTTATGACGAGCTCTTTGTCACCTCCAGATACGAGAAACATATCCTTAGTCCTTTTCAGTTATTTCAAGATGTTCTTGACCGCCGCCCATTGATCCACTTCGTGATTACTTTGGTACCTCCCTGCTAGACTGATAGCAAGGCACACATCAAGTCTGGTACACAACATTTCATACATGATAGAGCCTATGGCTGAAGCATAGGGAACACCTTTCATTTTCTCTCTATCTTCTGAAGTGGTCGGGCATTAAGTTTGACTCAACTTCACACCTTATAACACAGGAAAGAACCCTTTCTTTGCTTGATCCATTTTGAACTTCTTCAAAACTTTATCAAGGTATGTGCTTTGTGAAAGTCCAATTAAGCGTCTTGATCTATCTCTATAGATCTTGATGCCCAATATATAAGCAGCTTCATTGAGGTCTTTCATTGAAAAATTCTTATTCAAGTATCCTTTTATGCTCTCCAGAAATTCAGTATCATTTCCGATCAGCAATATGTCATCCATATATAATATCAGAAATGCTACAGAGCTCCCACTCACTTTCTTGTAAATACAGACTTCTCCAAAAGTCTGTATAAAACCATATGCTTTGATCACACTATGAAAGCGTATATTCCAACTCCGAGAGGCTTCCACCAATCCATAAATGGATCGCTGGAGCTTGCACACTTTGTTAGCACCTTTTGGATTGACAAAACCTTCTGGTTGCATCATATACAACTCTTTTTTAAGATATCCAAGAATGCAGTTTTGACATCCATTTGCCAAATTTCATAATCATAAAATGCGGCAGTTTCTAACATGATTCGAACAGACTTAAGCATCGCTACGGGTGAGAAGGTCTCATCGTGGTCAACTCCTTGAACTTGTTGAAAACCTTTCGCAACAAGTCGAGCTTTATAGACAGTAACATTACCGGCAGCGTTAGTCTTATTCTTGAAGATCCATTTATTCTCTATGGTTTGTCGTTCATCGGGTAAGTCAACCAAAGTCCATACTTTGTTCTCATACATGGATCCCATCTCAGATTTCATGGCCTCAAGCCATTTTGCGGAATCTGGGCTCATCTTCGCTTCCTCATAGTTTGTAGGTTCGTCATGGTCAAGTAACATGACTTCCAGAACAGGATTACTGTACCACTCTGGTGCGAATCTTACTCTGGTTGACCTATGAGGTTCAGTAGTAACTTGATCAGAAGTTTCATGATCATCATCATTAGCTTCCTCACTTACTAGTGTAGGAATCACTGCAACTGATTTCAGTGATGAACTACTTTCCAATAAGGGAGAAGGTACAATTACCTCATCAAGTTCTACTTTCCTCCCACTCACTTCTTTCGAGAGAAACTATTTCTCTAGAAAGGATCCATTCTTAGCAACGAATATCTTGTCTTCGGATCTGTGATAGAAGGTGTACCCAACAGTCTCCTTTGGGTATCCTATGAAGACACATTTCTCCGATTTGGGTTGAGCTTATCAGGTTGAAGCTTCTTCACATAAGCATCGCAGCCACAAACTTTAAGAAATGACAACTTGTGTTTCTTGCTAAACCACAGTTCATAAGGTGTCATCTCAACGGATTTAGATGGTGCCCTATTTAACGTGAATGCAGCCGTCTCTAAAGCATAACGCCAAAACGATAGCGGTAAATCAGTAAGAGACATCATAGATTGCACCATATCTAGTAACGTATGATTACGACGTTCGGACACACCATTATGTTCTCGTGTTCCAGGTGGCGTGAGTTGCGAAACTATTCCGCATTGTTTCAAATGAAGACCAAATTCGTAACACAAATATTCCCCTCCACGATCAGATCATAGAAACTTTATTTTCTTGTTATGATGATTTTCCACTTCACTCTAAAATTCTTTGAACTTTTCAAATGTTTCAGACTTATGTTTCATTAAGTAGATATACCCATATCTGCTCAAATCATCTGTGAAGGTGAGAAAACAACGATATCTGCTGTGAGCCTCAATGTTCATTGGACCACATACATCAGTATGTATGATTTCCAATAACTCTGTTGCTCGCTCCATTATTCCGGAGAATGGAGTTTTTAGTCATCTTGCCCATGAGGCATGGTTTGCAAGTACCGAGTGATTCATAATCAAGTGATTCCAGAAGTCCATCAGAATGGAGTTTCTTCATGCACTTTACACCAATATGACCTAAACGGCAGTGCCACAAATAAGTTGCATTATCATTATCAACTCTGCATATTTTGGCTTCAATACTATGAACATGTGTATCACTACTATCAAGATTTAGTAAAAATAGACCACTCATCAAGGGTGCATGACCATAAAAGATATTACTCATATAAATAGAACAACCATTATTCTCTGATTTAAATAAATAACCCTCTCGCATCAAACAAGATCCAGATATAATGTTCATGCTCAACGCTGGCACCAAATAACAATTATTTAGGTCTAAAACTAATCCCGAAGGTAGATATAGAGGTAGCGTGCCGACGACGATCACATCGACTTTGGAACTATTTCTCACGCGCATCGTCACCTCGTCCTTAGCCAATCTTCGCTTAATCCGTAGCCCCCGTTTCAAGTTGCAAATGTTAGCAACTGAACCAGTATCAACTCCCAGGCACTACTGCGAGCATTAGTAAGGTACACATCAATAACATGTATATCAAATATACCTTTCACTTTGCCATCCTTCTTCTCCGCCAAATACTTGGGCCAGTTCCACTTCCAGTGACCAGTCCATTTGAAGTAGATGCACTCAGTCTCAGGCTTAGGTCCAGACTTGGGTTTCTTCACTTGAGCAGCAACTGGCTTGCTGTTCTTCTTGAAGTTCCCTTTCTTCCCTTTACCCTTTTTCTTAAAACTGGTGGTCTTGTTGACCATTAACAGTTGATCCTCCTTCTTGATTTCTACCTCCGCAGCCTTTAGCATTGCGAAGAGCTCAGGAATCGTCTTATCCATCCCTTGCATATTATAGTTCATCACGAAGCTCTTGTAGCTTGGCGGCAGTGATTGAAGAACTCTGTCAATGACACTATCATCAGGAAGATTAACTCCCAGTTGAGTCAAGTGGTTGTGGTACCCAGATATTCTGAGTATATGTTCACTAATAGAACTATTCTCCTCCATTTTGCAGCTGTAGAACTTATTGGAGACTTCATATCTCTCAATCCGGGCATTTGCTTGAAATATTAACTTCAACTCCTAGAACATCTCATATGCTCCATGACGTTCAAAACATCGTTGAAGTCCCGGTTCTAAGCCGTAAAGCATGGCACACTGAACTATCGAGTAGTCATGAACTTTGCTCTGCCAGGTGTTCACAACATCTGGCGTTGCTCCTGCAGCGGGTTTATCACCTAGCGGTATTTCCAGGACGTAATTCTTCTATGCAGCAATGAGGATAATCCTCAAGTTACGGACCCAGCCCGTGTAGTTGCTACCATCATCTTTCAACTTAGCTTTCTCTAGGAACGCATTAAAATTCAACGGAACAACAGCACGGGCCATCTATCTACAACAACATAGACATGCAAAATACTATCAGGTACTAAGTTCATGATAAATTAAGGTTCAATTAATCAAATTACTTAAGAACTCCCACTTAGATAGACATCTCTCTAATCATCTAAGTGATCACCTGATCCATATCAACTAAACCATGTCCGATCATCAAGTGATATGGAGTAGTTTTCAATGGTGAACATCACTATGTTGACCATATCTTCTATCACTATAGGAATCAGCTACTTTGCCATCTGCCATGGTAGACGACAAAGGCGGGAACGACGGACGGCAAAGGTCTCTGCCATCTGCCGCTGACGGCAAAAGACTCCGGCAAAGTAAGGATTGGCAAAGAGCTACTTTGTCGTCTGCTTTCGGCGGCTGGCGGCAAAGGGGCCTTTGCCATCAGCAGCTGACGGCAAAGAAAGCAGACGGCAATAATTACGCTGCTAGTTCATTAGGTGGCTAACGGCAGCCTTTGTCGTCCGCCGTTGACGGCAAAATTTGTTCGGCCTTTGTCGTTTGCCGAATGATGTCAGCTGGACGTCACTACACGGCAGGCCTTTTCCGTTAGCCACTGTAGGCAAAACCTTTACCGTCCGCCGCTGTAGGCAAACTGGCCAAATGGGTCAGTTCCCAGGAGGCACAGGTGGCCGCCATGTGGCTGCTTTACCGTCCGTGGCTGTCGGCAAAGGTGGCTTTGCCATTAGTGGCTGACGGCAAAGATCCTGCTTTGCCTCATTTTTTCTGTTTTTTTGAATGCAACAATTTTGACAGCAAATATATATGACATATATATATATATATATTTCACAGGGCTATTTAATAGCAAACATATGACATATCCAGCACATAAGTTTCATCGTACATACATATATAGTTCCATCCATTCATACATAGCAAGTTCCATCAAGTTGCACATACACATTGTTCCATCCATACATATTACAATGCAAAGTTTCATCAGGATAGCAAGTTCCATCATAGCAAGCTAGAAGAATACTTAAAGAGAATGAAAGAAAAAACAAGCACTCCATCATAGCAAGCTAGCTTCCGTGAAGTGAATGAAATGTGCAAAATGGCAAATAAGAAAGTTAGAAAAAGGTGACTAGAAGAAGAAGACTAGAACAAGAAGAAGACTAGAACAAGAAGTATATGTCATTTATGAGCTAACTAAGTTGAAATGGGTCGTTTATCAGCTAACTAAGGTGAAATGGATCATTTATGAGCTAACTTAGGTGAAATGGATCGTTTATGAGCTAACTTAGTTGAAATGGATCGTTTATGAGCTAACTTAGTTGAAATGGATCGTTTATGAGCTACCTAAGGTGAAATGGATCGTTTATGAGCTAACTTAGGTGAAATGGATCGTTTATGAGCTAACTAAGGTGAAATGGATCCTTTATGAGCTAACTTAGGTGAAATGGATCGTTTATGAGCTAACTTAGTTGAAATGGATCATTTATGAGCTAACTAAGGTGAAATGGATCGTTTATGAGCTAACTAAGGTGAAATGGATCGTTTATGAGCTAACTAAGGTGAAATGGATCGTCTTTGAGCTAACTTAGGTGAAATGGATCATTTATGAGCTAACGTAGGTAAAATGGATCCTTTAGGAGCTAATCTAGGTAAAATGGATCATTTAAGAGCTAATTTAGGAGAAATGGATCGTTTTTGAGCTAACTTAGGTGAAATGGATCGTTTATGAGCTAACTTAGTTGAAATGGATCGTTTATGAGCTAACTTAGTAAAAAGCATCATTTTAGAGCTAACCTAGGTGTGATGGGTCATTTTGGAGCTAACCTAGGTGAAATGGGTCATTTTAAAGCTAACATAGGTATAATGGATCATTTAGGAGCTAATCTAGCTAAAATGGGCAATTTTAGAGCTAACTTGGATAAAATGGATCATTTATAAGCTAACTAAGGTAAAATGGGTCATTTTAGAGCTAACTTAGGTAAAATGGATCGTTTATGAGCTAACTAAGCTAATTATGCAATTTTTGACATAAGTAAGCTAAGTACAGATCGTTTTAGAGCTAACTTAAGTAAAATGGATGGTTTTGGAGGTCAGTAAGCTTATTAAGTCATTTTGGAGGAAAAGAAGCTAACTCTAGGTCATTATGGTAAGCATATTGGAGGAAATAAATCTAAGTCTAGGTCTTTATGCATTTGTTAAGCAAAACACTAGAGAAACTTACCGTGATCATGGAGGTGTAGGAGCGAGCTGGCTCGTGCCGGTAGCTGGAGAAGGATCGTGCGATGCTTGTCTGGAGTTACACTGCACCAAAGATCATTTCCAATGTCTCGTTAGCATGATGACACTCAAATGTTAAGACTAGCAAGTAATGTCCATTCAAATTAAACTCACCGTGGTCCCAGGAGCAATCACTGGCATCGGCGGAGCGGTCTGACCGGACTTCTCACACACAGACTGCACATTTGGTTTTGACAACTCAGTCATACTAGTTAGTAATGAGACAAACACTAGATGAATGTTTTGGCTAATCTGCAGAAGAAACTTACCACAAGGAGCTCGTACATGGCCCTTGCCTGCATGTCATTCCATGCCCTCTCCTCCTCCAACATCTTTGTCGTCCTCTCCTCCAACTCTCGCTGCCTCTCCGCCGCCTCCGCTAGAAGTTTCTCCGTTCTATCTCTCTCACTCTGTATAGCAGCCTGCAACACCACTCACATGACCATTTGTAATCATTGATGGAAGCGCACACAATGTAATGGAGAAAGATAGCTGAGTACGTATAACTAACCTTGAAGGTGAGTTGGACTAGCCGTTCACGAGGCCTTATCTCAGGAGCGGAGCTCGACTGGCGCGCCTTGATCTCCGGGAGAGTGCTAGGACAACGGATAAGTCCATCTCCCATGGCTATGGAGCCATGGGACCTCCCGCGACCAGATATCATCAACAGCTCTGTATCAATGGGACCCTGGCTCGGGTTAAAGTCCTCCCCTTTCCTCGCCTTCCCCTCATCTCTATATTTCATGAGCTTGTCGTGGGAGGAGATGTTGGTGAAGTTCTTTGGATCATCGAGGTCAGACAGAGAGAATGCCTTGGCTTTCTTGTAAGAGGCAGTGTGGGCCATGGCATACAGGTCGTACACCTCTGGCACCTTATCCGCCTTATTGTAGCGTGCCTGAAAGAGAGAAACAAAGTAAATTAGTAATTAACGGGCTAAAGCTAGCATGATGAATGAATTGCATGAATCATGAAGCAAACCACATACCCAGTTCCGCCCGAACTGATATAAGTTGGAGCTGCCTTGATGGTGTGGCACACCTTCCATTTGGGCACGTTTGTCCTTGGCCTCGTTGTGGAGGGCTAGCCATTCTTTTGACCACCACTCATTGACCAACACCTCCCAACAATCCATCCGATCCACACACCATCCGATCCACTTGCCATCACACGAACACCAGAACATAGCAAATAATTAATGGGGGAGGAGGACATGTCATTTGTGCTCACCCACAAACGAAGGGGCAGAGCTCGTCAAACGCACAGCGAGGTCGTCGAACACCAAACCTCGCAGCGATGAAACAACTGCACATTTAAATCTACCCGATCAACACAATTATATATGATGTTTTTCATAACAAAATCGAAAAATATATGACCTAACTCATAATTCACAAATATATGACCCCGTCGGCCTTTGGAAGGCCAAAGAGTCCCTTTTCGGGAGGTGTCGGGGGTCGGGGTGTCGTGTCGGGGTGCCGTGTCATTGTCGGGGTGTCGTGTCAGGGTCGGGGTGCTGTTTCGGGGTCGGGGGTCGGAGTGTGGTGTCGGAGTCGGGGTGTCAGGGTCACGGGGTCAGGGGGCCGGGGTGTGGTGTCGGGGTCGGGGTATCGGGGTCAGGGGGTCAGGGGGCCGGGGTGTGGTGTCGAGGTCGGGGTGTCGGGGTGTGGTGTCGGGGTCGGGGTGTCGGGGTCAGGGGGGTCAGGGGGTCGGGGTGTGGTCTCGGGGTGTTTCCTTCTATCCTTCTTCTTTCTTTCTCTTCTTCTTCTTCTTCTTCTTTACTTTCTTCTTCTTCTTCTTTCATCTTTTTTCTACTTCTTTTACTTCTTTTCGTTTCTTCTTTTCTTCTTCTTCTACTTCTTTTCTTTTTCTTCTTTTTTCATCTTTTTTCTTCTTCTTTTTTTTTCATCTTTTTTCTACTTCTTTTCTTCCTTTCTTCTTGTTCTACTTATTTTCTTCTTCTTTTTCATCTTTTTTCTACTTCTTTTCTTTTCTTCTTCTTCTACTTCTTCTACTTCTACTTCTTCTACTTCTTCTTTTCTTCTACTTCTACTTCTTCTACTTCTAAATCTAACACTAACAACTAAACAGCAAAAAAATATGAAATAACAGGAAAAAAAGAAAAAAAACTCACCGGAGCAATGGGGCGGGTGGCCCGTCGACGTGGCGGCGCGCCGGGGCAGTGGGGCGGGTGGGCCAGCGACGGACGGCAGGGGCGGCTCCGGGCGGCGGGATGGTGGGGCGACGCCGGGGGCAGGGGCGGCGCCGGGGCGTCGGCCGGTGGGGTGGGGGCGGCGGGGTGGTGGGGCGACGGGGCGAGTGGCGGGGGCGGTGGTGGGTGGATCTGGTGGCGGCCGGGCGTCGGGGAGGAGAGAGGGAGAGAAGAGAGAGTAACGGGCGGGGGTGGGGCTCGATCGGCCGGGCGTTAGGTTAGTCAGGCCACTGAACCTTTGCCGTCCGCTTGCTTTTTATCTTTGTCGTCTGCTAGCGGACGGCAAAGAGGGGGGCGTTAAGTATTTCTAATCGGCTCGTTAGTGGGGCCCACCTCCCTCTTTGCCGTCAGCCCGCTGACGGCAAAGATTCTTTATCGTCAGCTGGCTGACGGCAAAGAACTGGCAGATGGCAAAGACCTTCTTTGCCGTCTGCCGGTTGTTTGCCGTCTGCTTTTTGGTAGCTGATGGCATAGACCTTCTTTGCCGTTAGCTAGCAGACGGCAAAGAACTGGCAGACGGCAAAATCCCTGATTCCAGTAGTGTATATGATTCACGCTCGACCTTTCGGTCTCAGTGTTCCGAGGCCATATCTGCATATGCTAGGCTCGTCAAGTTTAACTTGAGTATTCCGCGTGTGCAAAACTGGCTTGCACACGTTGTATGTGAACGTAGAGCTTATCACACCCGATCATCACATGGTGTCTCGGCATGACGAACTATAGAAACGGTGCATACTCAGGGAGAACACTTATACCTTGCAATTTAGTGAGAGATCGTCTTATAATGCTATAGCCGAACTAAGCAAAATAAGATGCATAAAGGATAAACATCACATGCAATCAATATAAGTGATATGATATGGCCATCATCATCTTGTGCCTTTGATCTCCATCTCCAAAGCACCGTCATGATCACCATCGTCACCGGCTTGACACCTTGATCTCCATCGAAGCATCGTTGTCGTCTCGCCAACTATTGCTTCTACGACTATCGCTACCGCTTAGTGGTAAAGTAAAGCAATTACATGGCGATTGCATTTCATACAATAAAGCGACAACCATATGGCTCCTGCCAGTTGCCGATAACTGTGTTACAAAACATGATCATCTCACACAATAATTATTTATCATGTCATGACCATATCACATCACAACATGCCCTGCAAAAACAAGTTAGACGTCCTCTACTTTGTTGTTGCAATTTTTACGTGGTTGCTACGGGCTGAGCAAGAACCGTTCTTACCTACGCATCAAAAACCACAACGTGGTATAGTGATTGCTTTTTGATCTTCAGAAAGAACCCTGTTCATTGAATCCGATTCAACTAAAGTTGGAGAAACTGACACCCACCAGCCACCTGTGTGCGAAGCACGTCGGTAGAACCAGTCAGCGTACGTGTAATGTCGGTGTGGGCCGCTTCATCCAACAATACCACCGAATCAAGAAACAACTATTGACGGCAAGAAATACGTATATACCCACCCCCACAACTCCTTTGTGTTCTACTCATGCATATAACATCTACACATATACCTAGCTCGGATGCCACTGTTGGGGAACGCGGTAATTTCAAAAAAAATCCTACGCACACGCAAGATCATGGTGATGCATAGCAACAAGAGGGGAGAGTGATGTCTACGTACCCTCGTAGACCGTAAGCGGAAGCGTTATGACAACACGGTTGATGTAGTCATACGTCTTCACGATCGACCGATCCTAGTACCAAAAGTACGACACCTCCGCAATCTGCACACGTTCAGCTCGGTGACGTCCCACGAACTCACGATCCAGCAGACTATCGAGGGAGAGCTTCATCAGCATGACGGCGTGATGACGGTGATGATGATGCTACCAGAACAGGGCTTCGCCTAAGCACCGCTACGATATGACCGAGGTGGATTATGGTGGAGGGGGCACCGCACACGGCTAAGAGATCAATGATCAACTTGTGTGTCTATGGGGTGCCCCCTCCCCCATATATAAAGGAGTGGAGGAGGGGGGAGGGCCGGCCCTCTATGGCTCGCCCTGGAGGAGTCTTACTCCCTCCGGGAGTAGGATTCCCCCCCTTCCCTAGTTGGACTAGGAGAGAAGGAAGGGGGAGAGAGGGAGGAAGGAAAGGGGGCGCCCCCCCCCTTTCCTAGTCCAATTGGACCAGAGGGGGAGGGGGCACACGGCCTGCCCTGGGTGCCTCTCTCTCTCCACTAAAGCTCATTAGGGCCCATATACTCCTCGGGGGGTTCCGGTAACCCCCCGGTACTCCGGTATATGCCCGAACTCACTCGGAACCTTTCCGATGTCCGAACATAGGCTTCCAGTATATCGATCTTTATGTCTCGACCATTTCGAGACTCCTCGTCATGCCGGTGATCACATCCAGGACTCCGAACAACCTTCGGTTCATCAAAACACATAAACTCATAATACTGATCGTCACCGAACATTAAGCGTGCGGACCCTACGTGTTCGAGAACTTGTAGACATGACCGAGACACGTCTCCGGTCAATTACCAATAGCGGAACCTGGATGCTCACGTTGGCTCTCACATATTCTACGAAGATCTTTATCGATCAAACTGCATAATGATATATGTTGTTCCCTTTGTCATCGGTATGTTACTTGCCCGAGATTCGATTGTCGGTATCTCAATACCTAGTTCAATCTTGTTACCAACAAGTCTCTTTACTCGTTCTGTAATGCATCATCACGCAACTAACTCATTAGTCACATTGCTTGCAAGGCTTATATTGATGTATATTACCGAGAGGGCCCAGAGATCCCTCTCCGATAATCGGAGTGAAAAATCCTAATCTCGATCTATGCCAACTCAACAAACACCATCGGAGACACCTATAGAGCACCTTTATAATCACCTAGTTACATTGTGACGTTTGGTAGCACACAAAGTGTTCCTCTGGTATTCGGGAGTTGCATGATCTCATAGTCATAGGAACATGTATAAGTTATGGAGAAAGCAATAGCAACAAACTTAACGATCATCGTGCTAAGCTGACGGAATGGGTCAAGTCAATCACATCATTCTCTAATGATGTGATCCCGTTAATCAAATGACAACTCATGCATATGGCTAGGAAACTTAACCATCTTTGATTCAACGAGCTAGTCAAGTAGAGGCATACTAGTGGCACTCTGTTTGTCTATGTATTCACACATGTACTAAGTTTCGGTTAATACAATTCTAGAATGAATAATAAACATTTATCATGATATAAGGAAATATAAATAAGAACTTTATTATTGCCTCTAGGGCATATTTCCTTCAATTAAATTCGTGTTCACACACTTCATTCTAGTCGCCGGTGTTCATACTTTTTCATGGAATAATCCATGTTAGTTTTATTTTCTCACTTTCTTATGTGTTTGAAAAACTTTGAAAAATCCAAAAACGTTTCTCACTTCTTTTTGGTTTTTCTTTCTAGTTTCAATTAGTTGTGGTATTAAAACAAACCCCAAAAAGATTTCTCATTCTTCTTTTGCTTGTTGGGAGCTTTCCCGTGTAAATAGTTTTTCTCGTTTTTATTTTCCTTTATTAATTTGGTTCCTTTAAGAAAACTAAAATCTCCAGAAATATTTCAGTGTGTTTCTCTGAAATTGTTTTCTTTTGTTGAGTCATACTAAGGAGAAGATCATGATGAAAATGTTGAGTGGCTCTCGTATGCATTATTGTTGACCTAACAAAGAGCCCATATTATTTAGTCTTCTCCTCTAAATATTTTTTTGCATATTCCAGCTTAGTCCATGACACGCTTGCACTATTATTATTTTCATACCATTTGGTCGTGCAAGTGAAAGGCAATAATGACAATATTTGATGAAATGACTGAGGCAAGCAAAGGCGGGTATGAACTCAACTTGTTTTTGTTTTTTGTAAATATGTTTAACTCAGTATCCATGATTCAGCATAGTATGATTAAACATGTTTATGATGGCATGCAATTAGAGATTATAGTTCCTCATGCCATGCTTAAGTAGCTAGGAGTGGATAATGATTTATTTTAGATGTCAACATGCATTAAAATGGTTGTGATGTAGTATGATGATATGGTATCCTCCTCTGAATGTTTTGAGTGGCTTGACTTAGCACATTTTCATGCATGTAGTTGATTCAAAACCAACATAGCCTACATGATATTTATGTTCATGCGTGTTTATATCCTACTCATGCTAGTATTCAATGTTAATTATTCATAATGCATGATTATGACCGTTTTCGCTCTCTAGCTGGTCGCTTCTCAACCTATTTGCTAACATTCGCCTATACTTAGCGGTAATACTGCTTGTGCATCCAAATCCTTAAACCAAAGTTGTTCCAGATGAGTCCACTATATCTACCTATATGCGGTATTACTCTGCCATTCCAAGTAAATTTGCATGTGCCACCTCTAAAAATTCAAATGAACATCTATTTTATTTGCTTGTACCGCTCATGGAGCGGCAGGGGGTGGTTAGTATCTTCCATGCTAACCAGGTGATTCTCATGATGAGTGTTTATTCACTTGTCCTTGCATGAGAGGGGCTGGTAATCGGGATGCCCAATCCCATGATCAAAATCACAATAATAATAAAACAAACTCCCCAGGACTGTTGTTGGTATGGAGCGCACCCGAGGATTCAGCTAGCCATGACTTGTGTTTATTGGTGGAGGGGGAGTAAACTTTACTTTTACCGCTTGGGAACCGATGCTAATTTCTTTAGCATGGAAGATATTGAAAACCCTTGGTCGTAACATTGACAGGAAAGGTATACCTCCCAAAATTATATTTATCTCTAACTTAAACTTCGATCTCCGACACCTCTGCAAATCCTTGCTTCCCTCTATGAAGGGCATATCTATTTACTTTTATGTCATTTCACTTTTATTGTTGAGTCATCACCTTCTCAAACAAGCACCAGTCCTAAGAGCACTATTGGTATTCTCATGCATTGTGTATAGTTAATGTTGCGTGCATCATGATACGTCTCCAACGTATCTATAATTTTTGATTGCTCCATGCTACATTATCTACTGTTTTGGACATTATTGGGCTTTATTATCCACTTTTATATTATTTTTGGGACTAACCTATTTACCGGAGGCCCAACCCAGAATTTTTGTTTTTTTTTTGCCTATTTTAGGGTTTCGAAGAAAAGGAATATCCAACGGAGTCCAAATGGAATGAAACCTTCGGGAACATGATTTTCTCACCGAACATGATCCAGGAGACTTGGACCCTACGTTAAGAAACAAAGGAGGAGGCCACGAGGTAGGGGACGTGCCTACCCCCCCTAGGCACGCCCTCCACCCTCGTGGGCCCCCTGTTGCTCCACCGACGTAATCCTTCCTCCTATATATACCTACGTACCCCCAAACGATCAGATACGGAGCCAAAACCCTAATTCCACCACCGCAACTTTCTGTATCCATGAGATCCCATCTTGGGGCCTGTTCCGGAGCTCCGCCGGAGGGGGTATCCATCACGGAGGGCTTCTACATCATCACCATAACCCTTCCGATGAAGTGTGATTAGTTTACCTCAGACCTATGGGTCCATAGTTATTAGCAAGATGGCTTCTTCTCTCTTTTTGGATCTCAATACAATGTTCTCCCCCTCTCTTGTGGAGATCTATTCGATGTAATATTCTTTTTGCAGTGTGTTTGTTGAGACCGATGAATTGTGGGTTTATGATCAAGTCTATCTATGAACAATATTTGAATCTTCTCTGAATTCTTTTATGTATGATTGGTTATCTTTGCAAGTCTCTTCGAATTATCAGTTTGGTTTGGCCTACTAGATTGATCTTTCTTGCAATGGGAGAAGTGCTTAGCTTTGGGTTCAATCTTGCGGTGTCCTTTCCCAGTGACAGTAGGGGCAGCAAGGCACGTATTGTATTGTTGCCATCGAGGATAACAAGATTGGGTTTTCATCATATTGCATGAGATTATCCCTCTACATCATGTCATCTTGCTTAAGGCGTTACTCTGTTTTCATTAACTTAATACTCTAGATGTATGCTGGATAGCGGTCGATGAGTGGAGTAATAGTAGTAGATGTAGGCAGGAGTCGGTCTACTTGTCTCGGACGTGATGCCTATATACATGATCATACCTAGATATTCTCATAACTATGCTCAATTCTATCAATTGCTCAACAGTAATTTGTTCACCCACCCTAAAATACCAAATCATATATTTGAATTATATCATGCCATCATGTTTACATAGTACATACACATCATCTATCTGAATTATGGCATGGCAACCCATTTAATAAAGACATCATATAGTTATATCATCTCATCCTATTTAGTGTTTACAGTCATCATATTTTGAATTATGGCATTCTATCCATGAATGTATGTGAATTATGGCATGCCAACCTATTTAATAAACACATTATATAGTTATGTCATGTCATCCTGTTTACATAGTCTCATATTTTGAACTGTGTCTTTCCATCTTTTTTAGTTAGCCATCATAATGTGAAATTGTGTCATGATGTCCTATTTAGTTAGCCATCATATATGTGAAATTGTGTCATGCTATCCTCTTTGGTTAGACAACATAAATATGAATTATTTCATGCCCTCTTTTATTCCCCACTATCCATTGCACCTGTCTATCATACAATGTCTATACTTTCAATTACTTTTCTTGTTTATTAGCCATTTGAATTGGAGAGTGTGATGGCAGTATCTAAGGGAGTAACAACACGGTCTTCAGAAAAGATAGTGCTACCAGTTGATGTAGATAGAACCACGGTTGTACTTGCCCAAGGACCAGATCCACCACACATAACCCAGACTCTCGCAGATTGTACCCCTACCCAGTTGGACAGAGAACCAGCTACACCCCTTCTAACCCCAACCCCGGTAGATAGTAACCCAGTTCCAGTTGACACAGCACCGTCTCTACCACAGAGCACCCAAACACGAGCAGTTAGTAAGGGAACTGCAGTGCCCAAAGCACGAGGACCACCACTTCGAATCCCAACTCAATGCTTAAAGGAGAAGAAGATTTGTTCTCAGGTCAGGTTCTGTAGCTATGGTTCATACTCATTTGCTCTTGCATGACTTTATTTACTCATACCAACTATTTTCAAATTTGAAGGATGGAATTGAAACTCCAATGGCGCAAAAGGTATGTTTTAAACCTGTTTCTTTAACTGGTTTGCTGTTGTAACCTTCTCTATATTGATTTCAGTTTCAATTGAATAAACAGTTATGTTCTCATGGCATGCACATTACAAGTGTTGTTATTGCTCTATAGTTACCCACACTTATATTCTTTCTATTCTGCTTTGTCTTGAACAAATATTATTTGAACTCTGTCTCTATCTTGATTTGGCAACAAAAACTAGAATGATATAGACCATAAAGTGACCATGGTACATAGATATATGTTTGTTTCATGTTGTTATCATGTCCACTTTACTACTGAACTCATTTACCAAAATGAGTTTCATATACAACATGGTAAACATGTGATGTGTCTGCTTGTTTCTCTTTTAGAATGCGGACAAAATATTGGAGAACAGTACCGCGTTATCCAATGGTAAAGGAAGTAATGTAGATAAGGTTCAAGATAGTGAGACATCCCTGTTGGTCTCCAAGAAAGCTGATAAAAACTATCTTGACGATAGTGAGGGAACCCAAAAGTCATGTCTTGATGTAGTGTTCGAGTTACTGGCCACTACTGCTGGCACAAACTCTTCGAACTCGCTGCCTGAATCAGTTCGTCTTCTTGAGTCTCAACTTCAAGTTGAAAGACATCGATCAGATGTGCTGCGACAGGAAGCTGAAGGACTGAGGAAGTCCCTGCAGAATTCAGATGCATATTTTCTGGTGCAACAGCAAGCGCTGGAGGATTTAAGCGCCAAACAAGAGAAAGTTAATAAGCTTGCTAAGCATCTTGCCAGCATTATGGGTACCTAGGATATTGTTTCTTGAGATCTTCTGAAGTGGTTTTAGTTCTGGATTTGTTTTGCTGCGGCGTTTATTTGCGCTGGTCGCCAACTTTGACAACCAGTGTATATGATATGTTGCTTTGTTCCCTATATTTACACTGGTGGCGAACTTTGATGCCCAGTGGATGTAATATGTGTAATAGCCGTGATAGCCTAGCATTAGTTGCTTGCTTATTTATTTTCTTGTTGTCTTGTTTATTTGTTTGCTTGTAGTCATTGCAGTTCTTTTTCCGCGGTTAGCTAGTGGCTGCAATAACCTATTTTTTAAAACTAGGCCACAATAACCATGGGCTAATATTTACTGTAGTGACACTGGGCCTCCTACTGGCCATAGAAACAGTGGGCCTTCTACGGTCCGTAGAAAAAATGGGCCTTCTACGGGCCATAGAAACAATGGGCCTTCTGCGGGCCATATTATCAATGGGCCTTATACGGGCCGTATAATCGATTGGCCAAACATGGGCCAAACAGACCGCATTATGGCTGTAAACGGGCTAGAGTTGGAATCGTCCGTTCATGGGCCGACCATAACAGGCCATCGTTAATAGGCCGTATTTGATGACGCTATGAAATCAGCCCAACATATTAACGGACCACAAATGTGCCGACTGTAACCACGGGCTGAATTTGACCCACAAGCAGAAAATGACAGTAACGGGCCGTAAGTAAACGAATGTTGGAAATGAGCCCAAGAATAAATGGGCTCTGAGAAGGCCGAAAGATAACATGGGCTGGAAACGGCCCAACGGAATAACGGGCCGTTAATGGGTATAAAGTGATACACTGTTCATTACGGGCCAGTTTCACCACGGGCCGTTAATGGATGTAAAGTGATACACTGTTCATTACGGGCCAGTTTCACCATGGGCCGTTAGTAGGCCAAGAGTTACATAGGGCCTCATATGGGCTGAAAGACGTCATGGGCCATACATGGGCCAGAAGTGAAAATGGGCTGGAATCATATTGGATGGCCCAGATGACGCTACTGGGCCTAATTCGGATAGGGCGTAACGGGCCTTGGGTTAGCGGGCTGTAAATGGGCTATATTCAAACAGGCCGTTAACAGGCTTTCCATGGGCCGGCCCGCCAGCTTTTGACCAAGTCAAACGGGCCGGCCTTTTCACAGGAATGGGCCTCTATTGGGCCGTGCCATGTGTCAACGTATCATAGGCGCCTTCCGTCCAATGAGTGGTTGACATCTGTCCCAACGATGAGCTGACACATGTTTCCTCGAGCCAATGATGATTTTACACGTGGAAAATCCCCATTGGTCGGGGCTGTTAACGGGTTATCGGATCCAAAACCCGACCCGATAGCTCGGTGTTCCATTATGGTGGATGCCACGTGTCGGTCACCCTTGACGAAAGCACTTCTGTGACGCGCGATTTATCGTCATGGAAGTGGATACTTTCATGATGATAATTTTGGTAATGTCATGGAACACTTGTACGACAGCACAGGTATGACTATCTTGATTCTATCATAAATTTGTCATGGATGTACATGCATGACAGAAAATGCGACCTACTGTGACAAACATGTATCATCACGGAAGTGTATTTTTTTGTAGTGTATATTGCCATGCAACTTTCCACGTTCCGTTTATTATGACACACTCCATCATTGTCATATTGCTTAGCATGATCATGTAGTTGGCATCGTATTTGTGGCAAAGCCACCATTCATAATTCTTTCATACATGTCAATCTTGATACATTGCATATCCCAGTACACCGCCGGAGGCGTTCATATAGAGTCATATTTTGCTCTAAGTATTGAGTTGTAATTATTGAGTAGTAAGAAAATAAAAGTGTGATGATCATCATTATTAGAGCATTGTCCCAGTGTGGAAAGGATGATGGAGACTATGATTCCCGGACAAGTCGGGATGAGACTCCGGACGAAAAATAAAAAAAGAAAGAAGAAAGAAAAGATGCCATAAAAAAGTGAAAAGGCCCAAATAAAAAAATGAGAGAAAAAGAGAGAAGGGACAATGTTACTATCCTTTTACCACACTTGTGCTTCAAAGTAGCACCATGATATTCATGATAGAGAGTCTCCTATGTTATCACTTTCATATACTAGTGGGAATTTTTCAACTTGGCTTGTATATTCCAATGATGGGCTTCCTCAAAATGCCCTAGGTCTTCATGAGAAAGCAAGTTGGATGCACACCCACTTAGTTTCTTTTGTTGAGCTTTCATATACTTATAGCTCTAGTGCATCCGTTGCATGGCAATCCCTACTCACTCACATTGATATCTATTGATGGGCATCTCCATAGCCTGTTGATACGCCTAGTTGATGTGAGACTATCTTCTCCCTTTTTGTCTTCTCCACAACCGCCATTCTATTCCACTTATAGTGCTATATCATGGCTCACGCTCATGTATTGCGTGAAGTTTGAAAAAGTTTGAGAATGTCAAAAGTATGAAACAATTGCTTGGCTTGTCATCAGGGTTGTGCATGATTTAAATACTTTGTGTGATGAAGATAGAGCATAGCCAGACTATATGATTTTGTAGGGATAACTTTCTTTGGCCATGTTATTTTGAGAAGACATGATTGCTTTGTTAGTATGCTTGAAGTATTATTATTTTTATGTCAATATTAAACTTTTATCTTGAATCTTTCGGATCTGAATATTCATACCACAATTAAGAAGAATTACATTAAAATTATGCCAAGTAGAACTCCGCATCAAAAGTTCTGTTTTTATCATTTTCCTACTCGAGGACGAGTGGGAATTAAGCTTGGTGATGCTTGATACGTATCCAACGTATCTATAATTTTTTATTGCTCCATGCTATATTATATACTGTTTTGGACATTATTGGGCTTTATTATCCACTTTTATATTATTTTTGGGACTAACCTATTAACCGGAGGCCCAGCCCAGAATAGCTGTTTTTGCCTATTTTAGGGTTTCAAAAAAAGGAACATCAAACGGAGTCCAAACGGAATGAAACCTTCGAGAACGTGATTTTCTCACCGAACATGATCCAGGAAACTTGGACCCTACGTCAAGAAACAAAGGAGAAGGCCACGAGGTAGGGGGCGTGCCTACCCCCCCCCCCCAGGCGCGCCCTCCACCCTCATGGGCCCCCTGTTGCTCCACCGACGTACTCCTTCCTCCTATATATACCTACGTACCCCCAAACGATCAGATACGGAGCCAAAACCCTAATTCCACCGCCGAAACTTTCTGTATCCACGAGATCCCATGGGGCCTGTTCCAGAGCTCTGCCGGAGGGGGTATCTGCTACCTCTTGAGCACTGCGTTGGTTTTTCCCCGAAGAGGAAGGGATGATGCAGCAGAGTAGCATAAGTATTTCCCTCAGTTTTTGAGAACCAAGGTATCAATCCAGTAGGAGGCTATGCGCGAGTCTCTCGTACCTGCACAAAACAAATAAATCCATGCAACCAACACGATAAGGAGTTGTCAATCCCTACACGGCCACTTACGAGAGTGAGATCTGATAGATATGATAAGATAATATTTTTGGTATTTTTATGATAAAGATGCAAAGTAAAATAAAAGGCACGTAAAAAGCAAAGGAAATAACTAAGTATTGGAAGATTAATACGATGAAGATAGACCCGGGGCCATAGGTTTCACTAGTGGCTTCTCTCAAGAGCATAAGTATCCTACGGTGGGTTAACGAATTATTGTTGAGAAATTGACAGAATTGAGCATAGTTATGAGAATATCTAGGTATGATCATGTATATAGGCATCACGTCCGAGACAAGAAGACCGACTCCTGCCTACATCTACTACTATTACTCCACTCATCGACCGCTATCCAGCGTGCATCTAGAGTATTAAGTTAATGAAAACAGAGTAACGCCTTAGGCAATATGACATGATGTAGAGGGATAAACTCATGCAATATGATGAAAACCCCATCTTGTTATCCTCGATGGCAACAATACAATACGTGCCTTGCTGCCCCTACTATCACTGGGAAAGGACACCGCAAGATTGAACCCAAAGATAAGCACTTCTCCCATTGCAAGAAAGATCAATCTAGTAGGCCAAACCAAACTGATAATTCGAAGAGACTTGCAAAGATAACCAATCATACATAAAAGAATTCAGAGAAGATTCAAATATTGTTCATAGATAGACTTGATCATAAACCCACAATTCATCGGTCTCAACAAACACACCGCAAAAAGAAGATTACATCGAATAGATCAAAACAAGAGAGGGGGAGAACATTATATAGAGATCCAAAAAGAGAGAAGAAGCCATCTAGCTAATAACTATGGACCCGTAGGTCTGAGGTGAACTACTCACACTTCATTGGAGGGGCTATGGTGATGATGTAGAAGCCCTCCATGATCGATGCCCCCTCTGGCGGAGCTCCGAAATAGGCCCCAAGATGGGATCTCGTGGATACAGAAAGTTGCGGCAGTGGAATTAGGGTTTTGGCTCCGTACTGATCGTTTGGGGGTACATAGGTATATATAGGAGGAAGGAGTACGTCGGTGGAGCAACAGAGGGCCCACGAGGGTGGAGGGCGCGCCTGGGGGGTAGGCGCGCCCCCCCTACCTCGTGGCCTCCTCTCTTGTTTCTTGACGTAGGGTCCAAGTCTCCTGGGTCTTGTTCATTGAGAAAATCACGTTCCCGAAGGTTTCATTCCGTTTGGACTCCGTTTGATATTCCTTTTCTTCGAAACCCTGAAATAGGCAAAAAAACACAGCAATTCTGGGCTGGGCCTCCGGTTAATAGGTTAGTCCCAAAAATAATATAAAAGTGGATAATAAAGCCCAATAATGTCCAAAACAGTAGATAATATAGCATGGAGCAATCAAAAATTATAGATACGTTGGAGACGTATCAGTATCCATCACGGAGGGCTTCTACATCATCACCATTGCCCCTCCGATGAAGTGTGAGTAGTTTAGCTCAGACCTACGGGTCCATAGTTATTAGCTAGATGGCTTCTTCTCTCTTTTTGGATCTCTATACAATGTTCTCCCCCTCTCTTGTGGAGATCTATTCGATGTAATCTTCTTTTTGCGGTGTGTTTGTTGAGACCGATGAATTGTGGGTTTATGATCAAGTCTATCTATGAACAATATTTGAATCTTCTCTGAATTCTTTTATGTATGATTGGTTATCTTCACAAGTCTCTTCAAATTATCAGTTTGGTTTGGCCTACTAGATTGATCTTTCTTGCAATGGGAGAAGTGCTTAGCTTTGGGTTCAATCTTGCGGTGTCCTTTCCCAGTGACAGTAGGGGAAGGAAGGCACGTATTGTATTGTTGCCATCGAGGATAACAAGATGGGGTTTTCATCATATTGCATGAGTTTATCCCTCTACATCATGTCATCTTGCTTAAGGCGTTGCTCTGTTTCATTAACTTTGTACTCTAGATGCATGCTGGATAGTGGTCGATGAGTGGACTAATAGTAGTAGATGCAAGCAGGAGTCGGTCTACTTGTCTCGGACGTGATGCCTATATACATGATCATACCTAGATATTCTCATAACTATGCTCAATTTTGCCAATTCCTCAATAGTAATTTGTTCACCCACAGTAAAATACCTATGCTCTTGAGAGAAGCCACTAGTGAAACCTATGGCCCCCGGGTCTATCTTCATCATATTAATCTTCCAATACTTAGTTATTTCCTTTGCTTTTATTTTACTTTGCATCTTTATCATACAAATACCAAAAATATTATCTTATCATCTCTATCAGATCTCACTCTCGTAAGTGGCCGTGTAGGGATTGACAACCCCTTATCGCGTTGGTTGCGAGGATTTATTTGTTTTGTGCAGGTGCGAGGGATTCGCGCATAGCCTCCTACTAGATTGATACCTTGGTTCTCAAAAACTAAGGGAAATACTTACGCTACTTTGCTGCATCATCCCTTCCTCTTCGGGGAAAACCAACGCAGTGC
This sequence comes from Triticum urartu, assembly GCF_003073215.2. Lineage (NCBI taxonomy): Eukaryota > Viridiplantae > Streptophyta > Magnoliopsida > Poales > Poaceae > Triticum > Triticum urartu. The sequence continues at coordinate 29,081,397 of NC_053024.1, forward strand.
TCAAGAGGTAGCACATCACGACTAGATCTCTTCTACCATGAATTACAATGTCTAGTCGCTACTTGAACTTTGGAGGTGCTCTACTTTTATGTTTTGCGGTCTCAGAAAGGGCTAGCGAGATACTATGTTGTCATATTATATCATGATTGTGTTCACTAAGTGTTGGCACTTGAGATATCTTATTATTGCTCACTAGTTGATTATGCCATTGATATGAGTGAATATAATTTCTAAGAGTTATCATTTGGATGGTTAGTGATGATCTTTGCCGAAAACCTGGGTATTATTTAAGCATATTTATGGACACAATAACAAAAGAGTTCATAAAATTTTTTTTGACACTTTCAGTTTGTCGACTGAATTGCTTGAGGACAAGCAATGAGTTAAGCTTGGGGGGTTGTTATATGTATCCGTCGTATCTACTTTTCCAAACACTTTTGCTCTTGTTTTGGACTCTAATTTGCATGATTTGAATGAAACTAATCCGGACTAACGTTGTTTTCAACAGAACTACCATGGTGTTATTTTTATGCAGAAATAGAACTTCTCAGAATTGGACAAAACTTTTTGGAGATTTATTTTGGAATAGAAGAAAAATACTAGAGCAAAGACCCACTGGAGGGGGCCCCTTGCTTCCCACTAGGCACCAGGGCACGCCACCCCCCTCTGGTGTGCCTGGGTGTGTAGTAGGCCCCACGAGGCTCCGCTGACCCTAATTCTGACGCTATAAATTCAGATTTCCCGAGAAAAAAATAGGAGAGGAAGTTTCATCATGTTTTACGATTTGCAGCCGCCGCCACCTGTTGTTCTTCATCGGGAGGCTAGATCTGGAGTCTGTTCAGGGGTCTAGAGAGGGGGATCTTCCGTCTTCATCATCATCAACCATCCTCCACCACCAATTTCATGATGCTCACCTCAGGAGTGAGTAATTCCTTCGTAGGCTTGCTGGACGGTGATGGGTGGGATGAGATTCATCATGTAATCGAGTTAGTTTTGTTAGGGCTTGATCCCTAGTATCCACTATGTTCTGAGATTGATGTTGCTAGGAATTTGCTATGCTTAACGATTGTCACTAGGGCCCGAGTGCCATGATTTCATATATGAATCGTTTATGTTTTTGCTAATATATTTGTGTTCTTGATTCTACCATGCAAGTTGTATGAACCTATTACGTGTTATGATCTGCATTCCCCCAGGTGAGAATAATTGGGATTATTTCTGGTGATTGCGGTAGTTTGAGGAGTTCATGTATTAACTATGTGTTAATGCTTTGTTCCAGTTCTCTATTAAAAGAAGGTCTTAATATCCCTTAGTTCCCTTATGGACCCTGCTCATACGTCTCCAACGTATCTATAATTTATGAAGTATCCATGCCATGTTTACAACAATTTTATATGAACTTGGTATGATTTGATTAGAACTAACCCAGACTAACACTTTTTTCAGCAGAACTACTGTGGTGTCGTATTTTGTGCAGAAATAAAAGTTCTCGGAATGGGCTAAAAATTTACAATGATTTTTGATGGACCAAAAGAGACCCTCGAGGCATCGGAGTTGGGCCAGAAGAGTCCCGAGGCGATGGCAAGGTAGGGGTGCGCCCCACCCCCCCCCCCCCCCCCCCGGAGGGTGCTCCTATCTTGCTGCTGCCTGATGGACCCCCTTGACGTGAGACCGACGCCAAAAATTCCTATAAATACCAAAACCACTAGAAAGAAACCTAGACCAAAATTTCCGCCGCCGCAAGCCTCTGTAGCCATGAAAAAACAATATAGGCCTTCTCGGGCACCCTCCCGGAGGGGGGCATCATCACCGGAGGCCATAGAGGAGGAACCCGGAGGGGGCCATCATCACCATGGAGGCTAAGGACTAGAGGGAGAACCTCTCCCCATCTAGGGGGGAGGCCATGGAGGAGGAAGCACAAGGGGGAGACTCTCTCCCCCTCTCTCTCGGTGGTGCCAGAGTGCTGTCGGGGGAACCATCGCCGCAGTGATTGTCTTCATCAACATCACCATCTTCATCACCGTCCTCATCTCTTTTACGCGGTCCACTCTCCGCACCCTGCTGTATCCCCTACTTGAACATGGTGCTTTATGCCACATATTATGATCCAATTATGTGTTGCCATCCTATGATTTTTTGAGTAGATTTCTTTTGTCTTTTGGGTTGATTGATGATCTAGGTTGGTTTGAGTTGTATGTTTTATTTTGGTGCTGTCCTATGGTGCCTTCTGTGCCGTGCACATGTGAAGGATTCCCACTGTAGGGTGTTGCAATACGTTCATGATTCGCTTATAGTGGGTTGCTGGAGTGAAAGAAGCTTAAACCCGAGTAAGGGGGTTGTTGCGTGATGTCTACTACACAACCTTCTTCTTGAAGACGTTGTTGGGCCTCCAAGTGCGGTGGTTTGTAGGACAATAGCAAATTTCCTCAAGTGGATGACCTAAGGTTTATCAATCCGTGGGAGGTGTAGGATGAAGATGGTCTCTCTCAAACAACCCTGCAACCTAATAGCAAAGAGTCTGTTGTGTCCCAAACACACCCAATACAATGGTAAATTGCATAGGTGCACTAGTTCGGCGAAGAGATGGTGATACAAGTGCAATATGGATGGTAGATATAGGTTTTTGTAATCTGAAAATATAAAAACAGCAAGGTAACTAATGATAAAAATGAGCAAAAACGGTATTGCCATGCGTTGAAACAAGGCCTAGGGTTCATACTTTCACTAGTGCAAGTTCTCTCAACAATAATAACATAATTGGATCATATAACTATCCCTCAACATGCAACAAAGAGTCACTCCAAAGTCACTAATAGCGGAGAACAAACGAAGAGATTATTGTAGGGTATGAAACCACCTCAAAGTTATCCTTTCTGATCGATCTATTCAAGAGTCCGTAGTAAAATAACATCAAGCAATTATATCCGTTCAATCTATCCTAGAGTTTTTACTAGAATAACACCTTAAGACACAAATCAACCAAAACCCTAATGTCACCTAGATACTCCAATGTCACCTCAAGTATCCGTGGGTATGATTATACGATATGCAGCACACAATCTCAGATTCATCTATTCAACCAACACAAATAACTTCAAAGAGTGCCCCAAAGTTTCTACCGGAGAGTCAAGACGAAAACGTGTGCCAACCCCTATGCATAATTTCACGAGGTCACGAAAATCGCAAGTTGATCACCAAGACATACATCAAGTGGATCACGTGAATATCCCATTGTCACCACAGATAAGCACATGCAAGACATACATCGAGTGTTCTCAAATCCTTAAAGACTCAATCCGATAAGATAACTTCAAAGAGAAAACTCAATCCATTACAAGAGAGTAGAGGGGGAGAAACATCATAAGATCCAACTATGATAGCAAAGCTCGCGATACATCAAGATCGTGCCGAATCAAGAACACGAGAGAGAGAGAGAGAGAGAGAGAGAGAGAGAAAGGAGAGAGAGAGAGATCAAACACATAGCTACTGGTACATACCCTCAGCCCCGAGGGTGAACTACTCCCTCCTCGTCATGGAGAGCGCCGGGATGATGAAGATGGCCACTGGAGAGGGATTCCCCCCTCCAACAGGGTGGCAGAACGGGTCTAGATTGGTTTTCAGTGGCTATAGAGGCTTGCGGCGGCGGAACTCCCGATCTAGGTTATTTTCTGGAAGTTTGGGGATATATAAGAGGCGTTGGCATCGGGAACAAGTCAGGGGGGTCTTCGAGGCGGCCACGAGATAGGGGGCGCGCCCCCCACCCTCGTGGTGGCCTTGGGACTCTTCTGGTCCATCCCCGATGCTCTGTGGGCTTCTTCTGGTCCAAAAATGATCTCCGTAAATTTTCAGGTTAGTTGGATTCCGTTTGATATTCCTTTTCTGCGATACTCAAAAACAAGGAAAAAACAGAAACTGGCACTGGGCACTAGGTTAATAGGTTAGTCCCAAAAATCATATAAAATAGCATATAATTGCATATAAAATATCCAAGATTAATAATATAATAGCATGGAACAATCAAAAATTATAGATACATTGGATAAGAATCATTGCGTATGGGATAAAGGGGACGTGATACTTTAATGCTATGGTTGGGTTCTGCCTTAATGATCTTTAGTAGTTGCGGATGCTTGCTAGAGTTCCAATCATAAGTGCATATGATCCAAGTAGAGAAAGTATGCTAGCTTATGCCTCTCCCTCATATGAAATTGCAATAATGATTACCCATCTTGTTAACAATTGCCTAGGACATTGGGCTCTGGGTTAATAGGTTAGTCCCAAAAATGATATAGAAGTGTATAATAAAGCCCATGAACATTCAAAACAGTAGATAATATAGCATGGAGCAATCAAAAATTATAGATACGTTGGAGATGTATCAGAAGCTTAATTCCGGCTCGTCCTCGAGTAGGTAAATGATAAAAATAGAATTTTTGATGCGGAGTGCTACTTGGCATAATTTCAATGTAATTCTTCTTAATTGTGGCATGAATATTCAGATCCATAAGATTCAAGACAAAAGTTCATATTGACACAAAAATGATAATACTTCAAGCATACTAACTAAGCAATTATGTCTTCTCAAAATAACATGGCCAAAGAAAGCTATCCCTACAAAATCATATAGTCTGGCTATGCTCTATCTTCACCACACAAAATATTTAAATCATGCACAACCCCGATGACAAGCCAAGCAATTGTTTCATACTTTTGACATTCTCAAAACTTTTTCAATCTTCACGCAATACATGAGCGTGAGCCATGGATATAGCACTATAGATGGAATAGAATGGTGGTTGTGGAGAAGACAAAAAGGAGAAGATAGTCTCACATCAACTAGGCGTATCAACGGGCTATGGAGATGCCCATCAATAGATATCAATGTGAGTGAGTAGGGATTGCCATGCAACGGATGCACTAGAGCTATAGGTGTATGAAAGCTCAACAAAAGAAACTAAGTGGGTGTGCATCCAACGTGCTTGCTCACGAAGACCTAGGGCAATTTGAGGAAGACCATCATTGGAATATACAAGCCAAGTTCTACAATGTAAAATTCCCACTAGTTCATGAGAGTGACAACATAAGAGACTCTCTATCATGAAGATCATGGTGCTACTTTGAAGCACAACTGTGGAAAAAGGATAGTAACATTGTCCCTTCTCTCTTTTTCTCTCATTTCATTTTTTCCTTTTTATTTTTTATTTGGGCCTTCTTCTTTTTTTGGCCTCTTTTCTTTTTTTATTTTTCATCCGGAGTCTCATCCTGACTTGTGGGGGAATCATAGTCTCCATCATCCTTTCCTCACTGGGACAATGCTCTAATAATGATGATCATCACACTTCTTTTTACTTACAACTCAAGAATTACAACTCAATACTTAGAAAAAAAATATGACTCTATGTGAATGCCTCTGGCGGTGTACCGGGATATGCAATGAATCAAGAGTGACATGTATGAAAAAATTATGAATGGTGGCTTTGCCACAAATACGATGTCAACTACATGATCATGCAAATCAATATGACAATGATGAAGCGTGTCATAGCAAACGGAACGGTGGAAAGTTGCATGGCCATATATCTTGGAATGGCTATGGAAATGCCATAATAGGTAGGTATGGTGGCTGTTTTGAGGAAGGTATATGGTGGGTTTATGGTACCGGCGAAAGTTGTGCGGTACTAGAGAGGCTAGCAATTGTGGAAAGCTGAGGGTGCATATAATCCATGGACTCAACATTAGTCATAAAGAACTCACGCATACTTATTGCAAAAATCTACTAGTTATCGAAGCAAAGTACTACGCGCATGCTCCTAGGGGGGATAGATTGGTAGGAAAAGACCATCGCTCGTCCCCGACCGCCACATATAAGGAAAGCAATCAATAAATAAAGCATGCTCCGACTTCATCACATAACGGTTCACCATACGTGCATGCTACTGGAATCACAAACTTCAACACAAGTATTTCTCAAATTCACAACTACTCAACTAGCATGACTCTAATATCACCATCTCCATTCTCAAAACAATCATCAAGTATCAAACTTCTCTTAGTATTCAATGCACTTATATGAAAGTTTTTATTATTGCCATGTTGTTCTAAAGGACTCTCAAAATAATTTTAAGTGAATCATGATATATCAATTATTTCTATAAAATGAAACCAACGTCGTGCTCTAAAAGATATAAGTGAAGCACTAGAGCAAAAACTATAAAGCTCAAAAGATATAAGTGAAGCACATGGAGTATTCTAATAAATTCCAATTCATGTGTGTCTCTCTCAAAAGGTGTGTACAGAAAGGATGACTGTGGTAAACTAAAAAGCAAATACTCAAATCACACAAGACGCTCCAAGCAAAACACATATCATGTGGCGAATAAAAATATAGCTCCAAGTAAAGTTACCGATGAACGAAGACAAAAGAGGGGATGCCTTCCGGGGCATCCCCAAGCTTAGGCTTTTTGGTGTCCTTGTATTTTACCTTGGGGTGCCATGGGCATCCCCAATCTTAGGCTCTTGCCACTCCTTGTTCAATAATCCATCAAATCTTTACCCAAAACTTGAAAACTTCACAACACAAAACTTAACAAGAGAATCTCAAGAGCTCCGTTAGCGAAAGAAAACAAAACACCACTTCAAGGTACTGTAATGAACTCATTATTTATTTATATTGGTGTTAAACCTACTGTATTCCAACTTCTCTATGGTTCATAAACTCTTTTACTAGCCATAGATTCATTAAAACAAGCAAACAACACACGAAAAATAGAATCTGTCAAAAACAGAACAGTATGTAGTAATCTGTAACTAAGGCAAACTTCTGGAACCCCAAAAATTCTAAAATAAATTGCTGGACGTGAGTAATTTATCTATTAATCATCTTCAAAAATAATTAACTAAATATCACTCTCCAATAAAAAATGGCAGCAATTCTCGTGAGCACAAAAGTTTCTGTTTTTTACAGCAGGATCAAAAAGACTTTCCCAAGTCTTCCCAACGGTTCTACTTGGCACAAACACTAATTAAACACAAAAAACACAACCAAAACAGAGGCTAGATAAATTATTTATTACTAAACAGGATCAAGAAGCAAGGAATAAAAATAAAATTGGGTTGCCTCCCAACAGGCGCTATCGTTTGACGCCCCTAGCTAGGCATAAAAGCAAAGATAGACCTAGGTATTGCCATGATAATGATAAGATAAATCGCGAAAGCTCATCTCATACTCCCTACGTTCAGTAGCAAGCTTCCTTTGCGACAAGCAAAAATAATCAAAAGGGCTAAATTTAATGGGACAAAAGTCCCCAAGATCAAGATCGGGAGGTATTAGTTCCTCCTTTGGCCCCTCATAGTGCACGATCAATTCATCATTATAAGCATTCTTTTGGCAAAAGGTCATGAGCCTTTGCTCATGGGAAAAACCTAGCCCATTATTCTGGATGGCAAAATTATCATTAAGTTCAGAGGTCCTATTAAGAAGAGCATCCGTAGGAACTTTTTTTCTAAGGTTTTCATTAAAAGCAACATGATCTAAAGATCGTAAACGCATAATATCTTCTTGATAGAAAAGAATTGCTTCTATGGGAGGACGGCCGGCATCCACCCTATAATGCGCAAAAATTTCATTGGCCTCTTTTATTATAAATCTGAATTCATGAGTTAAAAAGATGGTCGTTGCTCGCTTAACAAAAGAATGCTCAATATTAGAAAATTCTAGGAAAATCCTTTGTATGGAAGGATGCATATGTAAAAATTGTCTCTCGAGTTCAACTATGAGCAAGGATATAGCATCTGCGAGACTAGTAGTTTTATGAAGGATAGATCCACTCATAGTGGGCAAAGCACCGGCACAAGTAAAGAAATCGTGAATAACTCCCTTCCCAATAATATTACTGCTACCAATGCGAAACTTTTTAGTGTGCAAAATAATAGGATTTTCAAGAGGATCATCAATAGCATCAAAGTTTTCCATATTATTATCCTTATCAATGATAACCTCCCCAGTTTCAGACATAATGGCAACAAATTGCAAAAAGAATGAGCAGACGGAAGGCAGGAAGGAAAAAGAGGCGAATGGAAAGAGAGGGCGAATAAAACGGCAAGGGTGAAGTGGGGGAGAGGAAAACGAGAGGCAAATGGAAAATAATGTAATGCGAAGGATAAGAGTTGTGATGGGTACTTGGTATGTCTTGACTTGGCATAGATCTCCCCGGCAACGGCGCCAGAAATCCTTCTTGCTACCTCTTGAGCACTGCGTTGGTTTTCCCTTGAAGAGGAAAGGGTGGTGCAGTAATGTAGCGCAAGTATTTCCCTCAGCTTTTGAGAACCAAGCTATCAATCCAGTAGGAAACCACGCGTGCGTCACCTCGTACCTACACAAACAAATAAGAACCTCGCGACCAACGTGTTAAAGGGGTTGTTAATCCCTTCACAGCCACTTGCAAGAGTGAGATCTGATAGAGATGATAATAATAAGATAAATATTTTTGATATTTTTATGATATAGATTGAAAGTAAAAGATAGCAAAATAAAGTAGATTGGAAACTTATATGATGGAGAATAGACCCGGGGCCATAGGTTTCACTAGTGGCTTCTCTCAAGATAGCATAAGTATTACGGTGGGTGAACAAATTACTATCGAGCAATTGATAGAAAAGCGAATAATTATGAGAATATCTAGGTATGATCATGTATATAGGCATCACGTCCGACACAACTAGACTGAAACGATTCTGCATCTACTACTATTACTCCACACATAGACCACTATCCAGCATGCATCTAGAGTATTAAGTTCATAAGAACAAAGTGACGCCTTAAGCAAGATGACACGATGTAGAGGGATAAACTCATGCAATATGATATAAACCCATCTTTTTATCCTCGATGGCAACAATACAATACGTGTCGGTTTCCTTTCTGTCACTGGGATCGAGCACCGCAAGATTGAACCCAAAGCTTGTAGCGACCCGACCTCAGACGGTCAAGCCTCTGTGTATCTGTGCCATCCCTGGATCAGTATGCTGGCACACACAGTACATCAATGTATATATCAAAGTGCAATCACATGTATGAATAACGTAAAACTGATATATATATATATATATATACCTCATAAGTCTCAGCGGAAACAAACAAATCAGGTGTGGAGTCCCATCAACGCCATTGGCAAGTTGAGTGTAGACCGTAACCCTGTACCGTACTCTTACTCGTCAGAAGTAAAATATCTGCAACAGATCGGACGGAGGGGAATGGCTCACCGTGGTGGGGCGAGCTCCGGCGAGGTCGTCGGCGGCGGTGGCGGCTCGGGGACGATGCAGGTGAGGCCTCCGGTGGTCCTCGACGACGGTGAAGACGCCCAGGCGATGCGGAAGACAACGGCGATGCCGATGGTGGTCGGCGGTGAGCTCGGGGACGTCAGAGGAGGACGGCGGGTGAGGTTGAGGCGGCGTTGGCGTTCGGGCGTCGGCCGATGACGGGGCTCCGGGGGGGTTTGGGGCCGGGGGGAGGAGCCGGGGGGGGCGGGGCGGGCGGCGGGGAGGAAGGTGATCGCGCGAGACGCGCGAGCGGTCGGTGGGTCCCATGGGCAGAGAGAGGAGGGAAAGGAAAGAGGGATCGGGCCGGCCCGTCTGGTGGGCCACAGGAGAGAGAGAGGAGGTAGCGGGCGACTGGGGCGAAGGGGTTTCTGGCGCGGGTGAGTTGCTGGGCCAGCCTGGCGCGTAGGTGGGCCGAGGGAGAGAGAGAGAGTCGGGCGTCGGTGGCTTCGGCCGTTTTTTTAAAAAGGTTTTTTCCTATTCTTTTTAAACACAGAACAAAAAGAAAGAAATAAACAAACTAAATAATAAATGTATATAGGCAAATAATATATCAAAGTGACCGCAAAAATATATCCTACAACATGTACATTTTTAAAAAGTGAAATAAAATACACAAAAATTCTAATAAATAAAAAAGTACTTCTGATGCAATTAAAATTCAAAATAAAACTACTTTAAAATACCAAAATTATTTCAAACTTAATTTTCTCCATTTTTCTAATGTAGGGAATCATTTTACCCTATTTTCTATATATTTTAATTTTGGAGAAAATAATTTGAAATAAGACCAAATAACTCCAAATGGTTTTGAATTTAACAAAAAAATTCAAACCATCTTCAAAACTTTATTCATACTTCCAACTCATATTTCATATGTTTTGAAGAAGTCATTTTATCTTCTCTCATGAAAATCATTGAGTTGCATAAAGTTTATAAATTTGAAATACCTTCAAAATGAAATTAAAAAATCTTTCGAAACCCTTTTTGTTTCTGGAAGAAGTCATGTTTTCTTCACTCTAGGGTTGTGGTGATGAAATAAATTTGAATTTCATTGAGATCAAATGCAAGGATGAAAGTTTGGGAAGTCATTACATTCCCTCTCATTCAACTTTCAAAAAGTTTCTAATTTCACTCAATTTCACACAATCAATCACTCACAATCAAACAAATAATCAAAGTGATTTATTTAATATAACATTCCAAAATTTAGAATTTTGGGATGTTACAAACCTACCACACTTAAAATGAATCTCGTCCTCGAGATTCAAAGAGGCTAGCAAGAAAAGGTTAGGGGTTGGGGGTCTTCTAGCAAATATTTTGGTCAGAAGGGTCTAGTGTGCTACCACACTTAAAAGCATGGGTATGGTTCAGACAAAACTCATGTACTCCATCCTTTTGGGTTGCTGGTGTCGGTGTTCTCATATTCTCCGTAATAGCTCTTTCACGGGTGTTGTTCCGGTCGGGGCATAACCTTTTCCTCAAACATGTGTCCTTTCATCCTGGTGACGTTCTTCCGAGTCTGGATCTTCTTAGCTGACTGGTCTGTCGCCAATACTAAATAACTATCGAAATTCTCATGGTGGTCAACCATGTATGGTTTCTCCTGCAGAAAAATGGGTTTGGTTGAATCTCACCGTCTATCCTACGATTGGCAACGGGTGCCTGGTACATGGATCAATCATCCAACCATTCTATGGTTTTATGGCTTGACGCGTCGGCACTCTTCTAAGGTTTTCAAGGCTCTCTGATTTTCCATCAACATATGATAGCTCATGATAGAAGTCTCCGGTATGGGGGCCAATCCATCCCGTACTTGAACCATTACTACATATGCAGACATCGAATCACGTATTCTAACACTTGGGCATACTCACAAGCATTGCAGAATTTCTCTTGTCGACGAACTGAGTTCGAATAAATCCATTGTTTCTACAAGCTGAACAAGACATCTAACGGTTCTTCACATCTCTCGGGTTTTCGTATCCTCCTAAAAATGTCGGTTGATTAACTCAGAGTTTTCTTCCAAAATATCTTCCTTCAGCAAGAGTGTGCTTGCTTCTTATTAACTCAGGGGCCTGTGGGTTATGGCCCACTTCAACTCTTGTAAAATTTAACTCATCCTTTCGAGGATTAGCATTCCATATTCCAACATTACATCTCCTTTAAATCCAATAGTACTTCTTCCTTCATACCCTTGTGGTGACGATCATACAAAACTCCAACTTATTTGGTCCCGCTCCCTTCTATGGACTGTCATGAATAACACATTTCTTTCTTATTGATCTTGTGGCTTTGCGGAGTACTACCACACCAAAAAAATGCACTAGTTTATCCATAAATCATATTATTTTCATATCAAATCTTTTATTACATCCTTAACCATTTTTAGTAAATCCAAATTCCAAAAAGCACTTTGTTACAAATGCTGCCACCCACATGGTTTGGTATGGTCAGGCATTACTTCCTACTTTATTCATTTTTCCTCCTTGAGGATTCTTCAGTCCCACTGGAATTGTGCGACATGCGCCTTGAAATCTTCAATCTTCTGTTTCATCGTGGTGGCCTTGAGCTTCATTTCCATCATCTCTGCATGCACTTCTCTTAGGTATTCCTGAGTATAACGGTGTCTTGCTTCAAGTATTTCTCCAATCTGGCGTATGGTTTCCATGGCTGCTTCACGAATAGCGTCGAAGAAAGTTGCTTGTGGTACACGTGAGATGAAAAAGTACTACCCCATCATCTTTGGGAAAACTCCTTTCATACAGTGGAGGTGTACCTCCACATACCAAAGTTCCACTCCCTTTTGCATGAAGAGGTAGCCTTTGTAGACTGCATCTCCTTCAAGGTGAATATGCTTCATCATGTCCTTCAGGATCTTCGGGTAATCATGATCACTTGTCAGGGTCATGATCGTTTCCGGACCTTTAAGGAAAGACTCATAAAGGGTCGTCATCTGCAGTTGTAAAACAAAAATGGTGCTCAGAATAAGGTACATATCTCCTTGGGTACACATTCATATCATCCAAACAGAACTTCAAACTCAATTTCCAACATCCAATTTATGCATCACAACTCATTTTCTTCCATGTTCACCCAGAATATTAATTTCCATGATAAAACATAACAACTCCTTAAAGCCTTTCAGCATATGACATATCAATTATATTGAGTCATGAATTTTTACAATATCTGAGTAATCTATTACATAACTCAACCCCGCATTCTCATGAAAAAGTGTTTTCCTTACTACCCTTATTACTGATATCAACATCTCCACTACTCAACTCCAGCTTTCTCATGATTCGTACAATCCCTAGCAAAATGTCCTGCTTCCTTGCAACAAAAACAAATAACTTCCGGCATGTATCGAGGCTTCTTGGTGATGGTGCCTGCTCCTTGAGTTCCTTGCTTCCTTTCGAGACAATCATTGGCATAATGCCCGACGTTCTTACATTCAAAACAGGTAATATGACTGTTGTCCCTCTTTGCAGAAATTGGGTTGTTCTGAGGGTGTCTTTGTTTTCTCTTCCTGGTTTTCTTCATTCTGATCAAACATTCTATTCCCCATGGATCAAACTCCACTGTTGTTGTCGGGAAGTATCCCAGATACTCTTTTCTTTCCTTGGTGCAATACTGTGAAAAATGTCCTTCTTCTCCACATGAATAACAGGCATTGGAGTAAAATCTGTTGAGGCTTTCTCCATCAGGGTCTTCAACACTTTCCTTAATCACAGGTTCTTTCATAACTTCTCGGAGGGCTTCTGTCATTCCTTCTTCCTGCTTCTGAATAATTTGTTGCGCCGTGGGGTAAATGTGACACTGAGCTGGGTAGTGGGTGGTTCCTTCACACAAGAAACAAGTCACCAAACTAGTTGGGCATTCCTCAGCTGGGTGTTTCTCCTCACAATGAGGGCATCCATCCTTATGTTTCCCCTGGGTGTGTCCTATTTCTCCGCAAATCTTGCAGGCACAAGTTTTATTTCTTGAGGTATCATGGTGCTTCCAGATAAGACAAGATCTTGTCAGAGTATTCTTGAATTCTTCCCAAGTCCTTGCTCCATCCCATCCCTGTATAGCTTGATGCATATGCCACCATGTTGCAGCACTTCCTTCAAAGTACTGAAGAGCATACGATACTTCATTCTTCCTTGAAACCAAATTGCTCCCGAAGTGATTCTCCATGTTCTGAATCCATAGCTCTGCCTCCGGCTGGGTTTTCGGTCCAGAGAATACCAGTCCAACTTCATTCATCATCTACTGGGTCCAAGGGTTTTAGGGTGAGATAAGAGAGAGGTGGGGAGGGATATACACAATACAAACAATAGTTTTGAAGAAATGAGTTTTATTTTGTGGCTGTCGGAAAAACATCAAACAAATGACAGCTCACAAATCGCCGCATCTAACGTAAGTAAATAACATAGGTTTGGTCTTCTAAAGGTCAAATAATTCGTCAGATTCTTCAAGTCTTCGGAGTCTTCAACTACTGTAGCTTTATCTCTTCTAATGCATGGTGAAATCCTCTTTACTCCGAAATGGTCATCGGTTGTCCGATATCTTGTCCTTCTTGGAGCGGCTTTAGTATATTCTAACTATTTGAAGTAAGAGAGGTTATTTGATAAAATCAGAAAAGATGAGAAGTAATAGATTCTTTTGAAAATAAAGTTTTAGAGATTTCCTGTCCTAGGGCTTTCTGATTTCTAGGGTCACGTCCTACAGTCAACATGTTCTCTGATACCATGTCTGTAGCGACCCGACCTCAGACGGTCAAGCCTCTGTGTATCTGTGCCATCCTTGGATCAGTATGCTGGCACACACAGTACATCAATGTATATATCAAAGTGCAATCACATGTATGAATAACGTAAAACTGATATATATACCTCATAAGTCTCAGCGGAAACAAACAAATCAGGTGTGGAGTCCCATCAACGCCATCGGCAAGTTGAGTGTAGACCGTAACCCTGTAGCGTACTCTTACTCGTCAGAAGTAAAATATCTGTAACATGAGACGTTGCAGCCGTGTAGGTCAGTACATTGAATGTACCGGCAAGATCACAATAAGAGAAAGCAGGTGATAAAACTATTCTATATGCAATATGGCTTTGTGGCTCTGGGTCTGAGTTTTGTTTGCGTAAAAGCTGGTTTTATTTTCCCTATAACAAAGAAATGTCAGAGGCTGTACTACGGAGTTTTCTATCATGACATGGTTCCGCCAACCGATGTCTCATAGCCCAAATCATCATAAGTTGCCCACAATTAAGTTATCAGTCCGGTGTTGAGAGTTCCGAGATAGATCCAAGTCCAGAGGCTCAAATTGTCCGTAACCGGGGACACGGCTAATCGATTAGGTTTTAACCCTCTGCAGAGGTTTGTACACTTTACCCGCAAGATTCGATCCCTCTCTTTACATTCTCGCACTTCAGGGTGTTTGAGAATAAGATGACCGAAACATGGTCTTCCGAAGAGTTCCTCTGACCACTGTCCGGTGCTCATCCAATCCTACCGTAGTTCTCCATCTGCTAGCACCGTCCCAGCCAGAGTCACCACTAAGGTCAACCAAGCCAGAGCCCATAGTGACTTGCGGTTGCACAGGTAAGCTTCCGAGCATGAAGTATTCTTCCGTCTCTTTGAGTCTGGGTGAAGCTTTCCGCAAGATGTCATGGCGCTTCTCCATGCATCCCGGCCAACCACTGGTTTCTCTAGGGTGCCCGTCAACCGTTCTTCACCCAGTAGTGTGTATTGAATTCTTGTCTCGAGTCTCAAAATCTTGAAGAGTACTGAAGATGCAGTCCTTGCCGGTGCCATCATGAAGTTGTCGCCATTGACGTAGAGTCCTTCTTCAGACCACTCTCATGCACTCATACCAAACCCCGTCTACTATAGCGTAGCATTAAAACTATGTAACGTCCCGGGTTTAGTAACAGGGGGATGGGTTTCTACCTCATGCATTCTACTCAACTACAAGATTCAGTAACACTACTTGAGGGATTGTTGAAAGGGTGCTACTACATGCAAATAAAACATAGGTATGAAAAACATAGTCAAAGTGAACTTGCCTGGTATGTTGATGAAGATAATAGCGTTCTCGAAATATAACTTGATATTATTCGTCACTCCGATGAAAATCTATATTAACATTCATAGCATTCATATAAGGAAACAATTCTAGCACTCAAAAAAATAACAACTAAGTCAACAAGTAAAACGCAATAACAAACTCAAATGAACTCCAAAGAAACTTCAAGTAAAACCACAAAGAAAACTCTACGATTTTACTACAAACACCTAACCTAGATTTGCCATAAGTAAAAACTTAATAGCAATAAAACGTTAAACTAATAAGTTAACAGAAAATAAAATGTAATACAATTAAGTTAATAGAAAGTATTTTTCATAAAATTTTATTTGCAAAAAGAAACAAATAAAAAGGTTTTATGAAACACTAACTATGACCAAAACAAGTTTTCATACAAAACTAAATAAAATAATATTTTTTTAAATAATAAAAAAAATCTTTGGTTGACTAACAGAAAAAAACTAAATTTGTCAAAAGTGACAAAAAGAAATAATTTAAAACTAATAAAAACAATAAAGAAAAGACTAAAACAAAACTATAACTAAAACAGTACTGTTTTGCTAAAAAACTTAATTTAAATTAAACTAAAATAAATCACTATATGATTCTGGATAGACAAAACAATAACAAAACCGAAGCAAAAAGAATCAATCAAAAATATTTAATAAAACTCAAGATACGGCCAAAATAGTGATTTGAACAAGTTTCATCAAACTCAAATTTTAAACTACTCAAAATTGATAACTAAAGACAGAAACAGAAACTTCAAGAAATTTTGAATCTAGTGCAAAAAGAATCACTCAAATTGGATCTAAAACATAAAAGATATAAGCAATCTAAAATTGAAACTATCTCTATTTTTAAAATAGAAACGAAAAAAAAACATCGGGCACTAGCTACGTGGCCTACTGCTATCGGGCCAGGGAGGTGGGCGATCTGAACTATCTAGTGCTCGGTCGTAAAATAATAGAAACGTGTACGGGCTAAAACAGAAAGACCGATCGGGTAAACCGACTCGATCTGAACTGATCTAAACCGAATAAAACTGAAACGAACCGGAACTAAACCGGTCTATAAACAGAAAAACCTAACCGTTCGTTAGATCTAATCTAGCGCGTCAATAACAGATCGGACGGAGGGGAATGGCTCACCGTGGTGGGGCGAGCTCCGGCGAGGTCGTCGGCGGCGGTGGCGGCTCGGGGACGATGCAGGTGAGGCCTCCGGTGGTCCTCGACGACGGTGAAGACGCCCAGGCGATGCGGAAGACAACGGCGATGCCGATGGTGGTCGGCGGTGAGCTCGGGGACGTCAGAGGAGGACGGCGGCAAGCTCGGGCGGCGGTGACGTTCGGGTGGTCGGCGGTGGTGGTGTTCCAAGGGCGCAGGAGCTCGGGCGAGTCCTCGGGGAGGTGCGGTGGACGGGGTCGAGGCGATTGGTGGAGGTGGTGGGGCTCGGGGAAGACGGAGGGAGTGGCTAGGGCGACAATGGCGCGGTGGCGGAGGCGGAGCTCCAGCGAGCAATAGGCGGCGAGGGAGAGGGGTTCAGGGGTCAGGAAGGGGCGGAACGGGGTGAGGGAAAGGGTATATATAGGGGGCGACCGACTTGGAGGAGGGGGCAGATCGGGGAGGACATCCTGAACGATCCAGGATTCCGGCGGCGGCGCGACTTGGCATGGGGAAGAAGAAGGTGGGCGCCAGGTTTCGGGCGGACAGGTGAGGCCCGCAAGTCAGCGTCGGTGACAGAGAGAGGAGGTAGCGGGCGACTGGGGCGAAGGGGTTTCTGGCGCGGGTGAGTTGCTGGGCCAGCCTGGCGCGTAGGTGGGCCGAGGGAGAGAGAGAGAGTCGGGCGTCGGTGGCTTCGGCCGTTTTTTTAAAAAGGTTTTTTCCTATTCTTTTTAAACACAGAACAAAAAGAAAGAAATAAACAAACTAAATAATAAATGTATATAGGCAAATAATATATCAAAGTGACCGCAAAAATATATCCTACAACATGTACATTTTTAAAAAGTGAAATAAAATACACAAAAATTCTAATAAATAAAAAAGTACTTCTGATGCAATTAAAATTCAAAATAAAACTACTTTAAAATACCAAAATTATTTCAAACTTAATTTTCTCCATTTTTCTAATGTAGGGAATCATTTTACCCTATTTTCCATATATTTTAATTTTGGAGAAAATAATTTGAAATAAGACCAAATAACTCCAAATGGTTTTGAATTTAACAAAAAAATTCAAACCATCTTCAAACCTTTATTCATACTTCCAACTCATATTTCATATGTTTTGAAGAAGTCATTTTATCTTCTCTCATGAAAATCATTGAGTTGCGTAAAGTTTATAAATTTGAAATACCTTCAAAATGAAATTCAAAAATCTTTCGAAACCCTTTTTGTTTCCGGAAGAAGTCATGTTTTCTTCACTCTAGGGTTGTGGTGATGAAATAAATTTGAATTTCATTGAGATCAAATGCAAGGATGAAAGTTTGGGAAGTCATTTCATTCCCTCTCATTCAACCTTCAAAAAGTTTCCAATTTCACTCAATTTCACACAATCAATCACTCACAATCAAACAAATAATCAAAGTGATTTATTTAATATAACATTCCAAAATTTAGAATTTTGGGATGTTACAAAGCTAAGCACTTCTCCCATTGCAAGAAAGATCAATCTAGTAGGCCAAACCAAACTGATAATTTGAAGAGACTTGCAAAGATAAACCAATCATACATAAAAGAATTTTGAGAAGATTCAAATATTGTTCATAGATAAACTTGGTCATAAACCCATAATTCATCGGATCTCAACAAACACACCGCAAAAGAAGATTACATCGAATAGATCTCCAAGAGAATCGAGGAGAACTTTGTATTGAGATCCAAAGAGAGAAGAAGCCATCTAGCTACTAGCTATGGACCCGAAGGTCTGAAGTAAACTACTCACACATCACCGGAGGGGCCATGGAGTTGATGTAGAGGCCCTCTGTGAGCAATGCCCCCTCCGGTGGAGCTCCGAAAAAGGCCCCAAGATGGGATCTCTTGGGTACAGAAGGTTGTGGCGGTGGAATTAGGTTTTCGTGGTGCTCCTGGATGTTTGCGGGGTATATGGATATATATAGGAGGAAGAAGTAGGTCGGTGGAGCAACGAGGGGCCCACGAGGGTGGAGGGCGCGCCCCCTGCCTCGTGGCCTCCTCGATTGTTTCTTGACGTCCACTCCAAGTCTCTTAGATCACGTTTGTTCCAAAAATAACGCTCCCGAAGGTTTCATTCCGTTTGGACTCTGTTTGATATTCCTTTTCGTCGTAACTCTAGGCAAAAAACAACAATTTGGGCCGGGCCTCCGGTTAATAGGCTAGTCCCAAAAATATAATAAAAGTGTAAAAATAAGCCCATTAACATCCAAAATAGATAATATAATAGCATGGAGCAATCAAAAATTATAGATACGTTGGAGACGTATCATTACCCCTATTGTTTTTGTGTGTTATCATGATTATGCTACTATATTAAACATTGTTTTATAGCTTTTGTTTCAATAAAGTGCCAAGTAAGACCTTTGGGATGATCTATGGTGGTAGTTGATTTGATCTTGTTGAAAAACAGAAACTTTTGCGCTCATTGCCAGAATTTTAAAAAATCACAGAAGCATGATTTTTATCTGAACTTTTTACACAAGATTGATATACAAATTGCCTAGGTTTTCGTAAGTTTTCAGAATTTTTGGAGTAACAGAAGTATGGTTGTTATTCAGATCATTACAAACTATTCTGTTTTTGACAGATTCTATTTTCAATGCATAGTTTGCTTGTTTTCTAGTTTCTATGGCTTCTATTGCTCAATATAAAATAGAATGATATGGTACAGTAGGCATTCTGTGAGAGCAATTATAAATCTTATCTTGACAGTACCAAAGTGAATGATTTTCTCTTTATCATACTAACCCATCTCACGAAGTTCCGTTAAGTTTTGTGTGATTGAAGTTTTCAAGTTTTGGCTAAGATATCAATATGAGGAGAATAAGGAGTGGAAACCCCATGGTAATATTAAAGGAAGACTCAAGCGCCTAAGCTTGGGGATGCACTGGAAGGCATCCCCTCTTTCGTCTTCAAAACTATCGGTATACCTTACTCAGAGCTATATTTTTATTCATCACATGATATGTGTTCTGCTTGGAGCATATTTCCATTTTACTTGTTGTTTGAATAAAATCATTGGATCTGAAATCTTGAATGAGAGAGACTCCTCCCATGGCTAGTTAATTATTTTACTACTCATTGATCTTCACTTATATCCTTTTGAAGTAGTTTGTCATTTACTCTCGTGCTTCACTTATATTCTATGAGTAAATGGTTGAATGAATTGAATATGATCAATCTGAAATTATATATGTCTCATATGCTTATCCCAAGGGGAGTAATGACTTCACATATAAGAAGTATAGGTGGTAAAATTTATTGAAAGTTAGCAAACACAACATTGGTCACTTGAATAATTCATGAAAGAATATTGAAGGTGTTGGGGAATGTAGCATGCAATATCAAAAAAAATCCTAAGCTCACACACGATCTATCTAGGAGATGCATAGCAACGAGAGGGGGAGAGTGTGTCTACGTACCCTCATAGACCGAAAGAGGAAGCGTTTGACAACGCAGTTGATGTAGTCGAATTTCTTCTCGTTTTGACTGATCAAGCACCGAACGTACGGCACCTCCAAGTTCTGCACACGTTCAGCTCGATGACGTCCCTCGAACTCTTGATCCAGCAAAGTGTCAAGGGAGAGTTCCGTCAGCACGACAGCATGGTGACAGTGATGGTGAAGTGATCCGCACAGGGCTTCGCCTAAGCACTACGACAATATGACCGGAGGCGTAAACTGTGGAGGGGGCGCCGCGCACGGCTAGGAATCAATGTTGTGTGTTCTAGCGGTGCCCCCCCCCACATATATATATAGGTGGGAGAGGGAGAGGGGCTGCAAGGGGAGCCCCAAGTAGGAGTAATCCTACTTGGGCGCCTCCTCCAAGTTGGCCTCCCCCCTTCCATATCCATCGGAGGGGGAAGGAAAGAGAGGGAGGAGGGGAAGGAAAGGGGGAGGCCGAATGCTCTAGGACACTTCTAGTGTCCGAATACTATCATCCTATATAAGAATCTTTACCTCTCGACCATTTCGAGACTCCTCTTCATGTCCGTGATCTCATCCGGGACTCCGAACAACATTCATTCACCAAATCACATAACTCATATAATACAAAATCGTCAACAAATGTTAAGCATGCGGACCCTACGGGTTCGAGAACTATGTAGACATGACCGAGACACCTCTCCAGTCAATAACCAACAGTGGAACCTGGATGCTTATATTGGTTCCCACATATTCTACGAAGATCTGTATCGATCATACCGTAATGACAACATATGTTATTCCCTTTGTCATCGGTATGTTACTTGCCCGAGATTCGATCGTTGATATCTTCATACCTAGTTCAACCTCGTTACCGGCGAGTCTCTTTACTCGTTCCGTAATGCATCATCCCGCAACTAAATCATTAGTCACATTGCTTGCAAGGCTTATTATGATGTGCATTACCGAGAGGGCCCAGAGATACCTCTCCGATACTCGGAGTGACAAATCCTAATCTCGATCTATGCCAACCCAACAAACACCTTCAGACATACCTGTAGAGCATCTTTATAATCACCCAGTTATGTTGTGACGTTTGATAGCACATAAGGTATTCCTCCGGTATTCGGGAGTTGCATAATCTCATAGTCAAAGGAATATGTATAAATCATGAAGAAAGCAATGGCAATAAAACATAACGATCATTATGCTAAGCTAACGGATGGGTCTTGTCCATCACATCATTCTCCTAATGATGTGATCCCGTTCATCAAATGACAACACATGTCTATGGTTAGGAAACTTAACCATCTTTGATTAACGAGCTAGTCTAGTAGAGGCTTACTAGGGACACTGCATTTTGTCTATGTATCCACACATGTATCAAGTTTCCAGTTAATATAATTCTAGCATGAATAATAAACATTTATCATGATATAAGGAAATATAAATAACAACTTTATTATTGCCTCTAGGGCATATTTCCTTCAGTCTCCCACTTGCACTAGAGTCAATAATCTAGTTCACATCGTCATGTGATTTCACACCAATAGTTCACATCTTTATGTGATTAGTTCACATCTCCATGTGACTAACACCCAAAGGGTTTACTAGAGTCAATAACCTAGTTCACATCGCTATGTGATTAACACCCAAAGAGTACTAAGGTGTGATCATGTTTTGCTTGTGAGAGAAGTTTAGTCAACGGGTCTGCCATATTCAGAGCCGTATGTATTTTGCAAATTTTCTATGTCTACAATGCTCTGCATGGAGCTACTCTAGCTAATTGCTCCCACTTTCAATATGTATCCAGATTGAGACTCAAAGTCTTCCGGGTCAGTGTAAAAGCTTGCATCGACGTAACTCTTTACGATGAACTCTTTATCACCTCCACAACCGAGAAATATTTCCTTAGTCATCTTAAGTAACTAAGGATAACTTTGACTCTTTATCACTATCGTACCCCTTTGTGAAACTCATGGAAAGGTACACAATAGGTCTGGTACACAGTATATCATACTTTATAGAACCTATGGCTGAGGCATAGGGAATGACTTTCATTCTCTTCCTATTTTCTGCTGTGGTCGGGTTTTCAGTCTTACTCAACTTCACACCTTACAAAACAGGCAATAACTCCTTTTTGACCGATCCATTTTGAACTTCTTTAAAATCTTGTCAAGGTATGTTCTTTGTGAAAGTCCTATTAAGCATCTCGATCTATCCCTATAGATCTTGATGCCCAATATATAAGTAGCTTCACCGAGGTCTTTCATTGAAAAACTCTTATTCAAGTATCCTTTTATGCTATATAGAAATTCTATATCATTTCCAATCAACAATATGTCATCCACATATAATATTAGAAATGCTACAGAGCTCCCACTCACTTTCTTGTAAATACAGGCTTCACCATAAGTCTGTATAAAACCATATGCTTTGATCACCTTATCAAAGCATATATTCCAACTCTGAAATGCTTGCACCAGTCCATAGATGGATCGCTGGAGTATGAACACTTTGTTAGCACCTTTAGGATCGACAAAACCTTTTGGTTACATCATATACAACTCTTCTTTAAGAAATCCATTAAGGAATGCAGTTTTGATATCCATTTGCCAGGTTTCATAAAATGTGGCAATTTCTAACATGATTCGGATACACTTAAGCATCACTACGAGTGAGAAAATCTCATCGTAGTCAACACCTTGGACTTAGAAAACCTTTTGCGTCAAGTCGAGCTTTGTAGATAGTAACACTACCATCAGTGTCTGTCTTCCTCTTGAAGATCCTTTCATTCTCAGTGGCTTGCCGATCATTGGGCAAGTCCACCAAAGTCCATACTTTGTTCTCATGCATGGATCCTATCTCAGATTTCATGGCCTCACGCCATCTGTCGGAATATGGGCTCATCATAGCTTCTTCATACTTCGTACGTTCGCCATGGTCTAATAACATGACTTCCAGGACAGGATTACCATACCACTCTGGTGCGGAACGTGCTCTGTTCGACCTACGAGGTCCAGTAGTAACTTGATCTAAAGTTTCATGATCAATATCATTAGCTTCCTCTCTAGTTGGTGTAGGCATCACGGGAACGGATTTCACTGATGTGATACTTTCCAATTCGAGAGAAGGTGCAATTACCTCATCAAGTTCTACTTTCCTCCCATTCACTTCTTTCGAGAGAAACTCCTTCTCTAGAAAGGATCCATTCTTAGCAAGAAAGATCTTGCCTTTGGATCTGTGCTAGAAGGTGTACCCAACAGTTTCTTTTTGGGTATCCTATGAAGACACACATCTCCGATTTGGGTTCGAGCTTTATCAGGCTAAAACTCTTTCACATAAGCATCGCAACCCCAAACTTTAAGAAATGACAGCTTAGGTTTCTTACCAAACCACAGTTCATACGGTGTCGTCTCAACGGATTTAGATGGTGCCCTATTTAACGTGAATGCAGCTGTCTCTAATGCATAACCCCAAAACGATAGTGGTAAATCGGTAAGAGACACCATAGATCGCACCATATCCAATAAAGTACGGTTACGATGTTTTGACACACCATTACGCTGTGGTGTTCCAGGTGGCGTGAGTTGTGAAACTATTCCACATTGTTTTAAATGAAGGCCGAACTCATAAGTCAAATATTCGCCTCCGCGATCAGATCGTAGAAACTTTATTTTCTTGTTACGATGATTCTCCACTTCACTCTGAAATTCTTTGAACTTTTCAAATGTTTCAGACTTGTGTTTCAATAAGTAGATATACCCATATATATTCAAATCATCTGTGAAGGTTAGAAAATAATGATACCCGCCGCGAGCCTCAACACTCATCGGACCGCATACATCGGTATGTATTATTTCCACTAAGTCAGTGGCTCGCTCCATTGTTCCAGAGAACAGAGTATTAGTATTCTTGCCCATGAGGCTTGGTTCGCAAGTATCAAATGATTCATAATCAAGTGGTTCCAAAAATCCATCCACGTGGAGTTTCTTTACCCGCTTTACACCAATATGACCTAAACAGCAGTGCCACAAATATGTTGCACTATCATTATCAGCTTTGCATCTTATGGCATCAATATTATGAATATGTGTATCACTACGATCGAGATTCAATAAATGATTCACCTCGGGTGTATGACCATAGAAGATTTTATTCATGTAAACAGAACAACAATTATTCTCTGACTTCAATGAATAATCGTATTGAAATAAACATGATCTTATCATATTCATGCTCAACGCAAACACCAAATAACATTTATTTCAGGTTCAACACTAATCCCGAAGGTAGAGGGAGTGTGCGATGGTGATCGTATCAACCTTGGAATCACTTTCAACACACATCGTCACTTCGCTCTTAACTAATCTCTGTTCATTCTGCAACTCCTGTTTTGAGTTACTAATCATAGCAACTAAACCGGTATCAAATACCCAGGGGCTACTATGAATACTAGTAAAGTACATATAAATAACCTGTATATCAAATATACCTTTGTTCACTATGACATCCTTCTTATCTGCCAAGTATTTGGGGTAGTTCCGTTTCCAGTGACCATTCCCTTTGCAGTAGAAGCACTTAGTTTCAGTCTTAGGTCTAGCTTTGGGTTTCTTCATGGGAGTGGCAACTTGCTTGCCATTCCTTTTTGAAGTTCCCCTTCTTTCCCTTGCCCTTTTTGTTGAAACTAGTGGTCTTGTTAACCATCAACACTTGATGCTATTTCTTGATTTCTACCTTCGCTGATTTCAACATCGCGAAGAGCTTGGGAGTCGTTTTCGTCATCCCTTGCATATTATAGTTCATCATGAAGTTCTAGTAACTTGGTGATAGTGACTAGAGAACTCTGTCAATCACTATCTTATCTGGAAGATTAACTCCCACTTGATTCAAGCGATTGTAGTACCCAGACATTCTAAGCACATGCTCACTAGCTGAGCTATTCTCCTCCATCTTCTAGGCAAAGTACTTGTCAGAGGTCTTATACCTCTTAACACGGGCATGAGTTTGAAATATCATTTTCAGCGCTAGAAACATCTCATATGCTCCATGGCATTCAAAACATTTTTAAGTCCCCGTTCTAAGCCGTAGAGCATGGTGCACTAAACTATCAAGTAGTCATCATACCGAGCTTGTCAAACGTTCATAACATCCGCATCTGTGATACGTCCATTTTCCATCATGCTTTTATATCAATATTTATTGCATTATGGGCTGTTATTACACATTATGTCACAATACTTATGCCTATTCTCTCTTATTTTACAAGGTTTACATAAAGAGGGAGAATGCCGGCAGCTGGGATTCTAGACTGGAAAAGGAGCAAATATTAGAGACCTATTCTGCACAACTCCAAAAGTCTTGAAACTTCACGGAAGATGTTTTCCAGATATATAAAAAATACCGAGAGCAAGAACTTCACCAGGGGGCCACACCCTTCCCACGAGGGTGGGGGCGCGCCCTACCCCCTAGGGCGCGCCCCCCTACCTCGTGGGCCCCCTGGTGGCCCTCCGGTGACCATCTTCTGCTATATGGAGTCTTTCGATGGGAAAAATCATAAGCCATCTTCTCAAACAAAACTCCGCCGCCACGAGGCGGAACCAATCTAGGGCTCTGGCGGAGCTGTTCTGCCGGGGAAACTTCCCTCCCGGAGGGGGAAATCATCGCCATCATCATCACCAACACTCCTCTCATCGGGAGAGGGCAATCTCCATCAACATCTTCATCAGCACCATCTCATCTCAAAACCCTAGTTCATCTCTTGTATCCAATTCTTGTCTCCAAGTCCGGGATTGGTGCTAGTAGGTTGCTAGTAGTGTTAAGTACTCCTTGTAGTTGATGCTAGTTGGTTTAATTGGTGGAAGATCATATGTTCAGATCCTATATGCATATTAATACCCCTCTGATTATGAACATGTTTATGCTTTGTGAGTAGTTACTTTTGTTCCTGAGGACATGGGAGAAGTCTTGCTATTAGTAGTCATGTGAATTTGGTATTCGTTTGATATTTTGATGAGATGTATGTTGTCTCTCCTCTAGTGGTGTTATGTGAACGTCGACTACATGAAACTTCACCATTATTTGGGCCTAGAGGAAGGAATTGGGGAGTAATAAGTAGATGATGGGTTGCTAGAGTGACAGAAGCTTAAGCCCTAGTTTATGCGTTGCTTCGTAAGGGGCTGATTTGGATCCATATGTTTCATGCTATGGTTAGGTTTACCTTAATACTTTTGTTGTATTTGTGGATGCTTGCAATAGAGGTTAATCATAAGTGGGATGCTTGTCCAAGTAAGGGCAGCACCCAAGCACCGGTCCACCCACATACCAAATTATCAAAGTACCGAACGCGAATCATATGAACATGATGAAAACTAGCTTGACGATATTCCCATGTGTCCTCGGGAGCTCTTTACATCTTATAAGAGTTTGTCCAGGCTTGTCCTTTGCTACAAAAAGGATTGAGCCACCTTGCTGCACCTTATTTACTTTTGTTACTTGTTGCTCGTTACAAATTATCTTATCACAAAACTATCTGTTACCACTTATTTCAGTACCTGCAGAGAATACCTCGCTGGAAACCGCTTATCATTTCCTTCTACTCCTCGTTGGGTTTGACACTCTTACTTATCGAAATGACTATGATAGATCCCCTATACTTGTGGGTCATCAAGACTCTTTTCGGGCGCCGTTGCCGGGGAGTGAAGCGCCTTTGGTAGGTGGAATTTGGTAAGGAAAAATTTATATAGTGTGCTGAAATTTACTGTCACTTATTACCATGGAAGGTAATCCTCTGAAGGGCTTGTTCGGGGTATCTTCACCCCGACCAGTAGAGCAAAGAGTTGCTCCTCAACCTACTGAACCTACTGAAAATGAAAATGCTTGCTTTGAAGTTCCTTCGGGTATGATAGAAAAACTGCTAGCTAATCCTTTTCTAGGAGATGGAACAAAGCATCCTGATGAACATTTGATATATGTGGATCAAGTTTGTGGATTATTTAAGCTTGCAGGTGTACCCGGAGATGTTGTTAAGAAGAAGGTCTTCCCCTTATCTTTGAGGGGAGATGCATCAACATGGTATAGGCTATGTGATGATATGAGGTCTTGGAACTACAAATGATTGAAATTGGAATTTCATCAGAAGTTTTATCCTATGCATCTTGTTTATCGTGATCGCAATTATATATATAATTTTTGGCCTCGCGAAGGAGAAAGCATTGCTTAAGCTTGGGGGAGGCTTAAATCAATGTTATATTCATGCCCCAATCATGAGCTCTCAAGAGAAATGATTATTCAAAAAAATTATGCTCGGCTTTTGGTAACAATCGCACCATGCTTGATACTTCTTGTGTTGGCTCTTTTATGATGAAGACTATTGAATTCAAATGGGATTTATTGGAAAGAATTAAACGCAACTCTAAAGATTGGGACCTCGACAATGGTAAGGAGTCAGGTATGACACCTAGTTTTGATTGTGTTAAATCTTTTATGGATACCGATATTTTTCGTAAATTTAGCACTAAATATGGACTTGAGTCTGAGATAGTAGTTTCTTTCTGTGAATCTTTTGCTACTTATGTTGATCTCCCCAAGGAGAAGTGGTTTAAATATCATCCTCCCATAGAAGTAAAAGTAGTTGCACCTATTAAAGTTGAAGAAAAGACTATCACTTATAATGATCCTATTGTTCCTACTTCTTTTGTTGAGAAACCACCTTTCCCTGTTAGGATAAAGGATCATGCTAAAGCTTCAACTGTGGTTCGTAAAAGCAATATTAAAACATATACCCCTCCTGAGCAAGTTAAAGTTGAACCTAATATTGCTATTGTTAAAGATCTCTTGTCTGATAATATAGATGGGCATGTTGTTTATTTCTGTAATGAAACTGCTAGAATTGCTAAACCCCGTGATAAAGATAAACCTAGACCTATAGTAGGCATGCCTGTTATTTCTGTTAAAATAGGAGATCATTGTTATCATGTCTTATGTGATATGGGTGCTAGTGCTAGTGCAATACCTTATTCATTATACAAAGAAGTTATGCATGATATTGCACCTGCTGAGATGGAAGATATTGATGTCACAATTAAACTTGCCAATAGAGATACTATTTCACCAATGGGAATTGTAAGAGATGTTGAAGTCTTGTGTGGGAAAACTAAATATCCTGCTGATTTTCTTGTTCTTGGTTCCCCACAAGATAGCTTTTGTCCCATTATATTTGGTAGACCCTTCTTAAATACTATTAATGCTACCATAGATTGCAAAAGGGATGTTGTTACTATCGGTTTAGATGATATGACTCATGAATTTAATTTTTCTAAATTTAGTAGACAACACCGTGAAGAAGAATTATCTAGTAAGGATGAAAGAAGGGAATTAGATGAAGTATTCTTTAAACAGGAACCTATTCTGAAAAACAATTTACCTGTTGAAATCCTAGGGGATCCTCCTCCACCCAAGGGTGATCCCGTGTTTGAGCTTAAACCGTTACCTGATACCCTTAAATATGCTTATCTTGATGAGAAAAAGATATATCCTGTTATTATTAGTGTTAACCTTTTAGAGCATGAAGAAGAAAGATTATTGAAAACTCTGAAGAAGCACCTTGCTGCTATTGGGTATACTCTTGATGATCTTAAGGGCATTAGTCCCACTCTATGTCAACATAAAATTAAGTTGGAAGAAGATGCTAAACCAGTTTGTGATCATCAACGCCGGCTGAATCCTAAAATGAAAGAAGTGGTAAGAAAGGAGATTCTAAAGCTCCTTGAGGCAGGTATAATTTATCCCGTTGCTGATAGTCAGTGGGTAAGCCCTGTCCATTGTGTCCCTAAGAAAGGAGGTATTACTGTTGTTCCTAATGATAAAGATGAATTGATTCCTCAAAGAATTATTACAGGTTATAGGATGGTAATTGATTTCCGCAAATTAAATAAGGCTACTAAAAAGATCATTACCCCTTACCTTTTATCGATCAAATGCTAGAAAGATTATCTAAACATACACATTTTTGCTTTCTAGATGGTTATTCTGGTTTCTCTCAAATACCTGTGTCAGCTAAAGATCAATCAAAGACTACTTTTACATGCCCTTTTGGTACTTTTGCTTATAGACGTATGCTTTTTGGTTTATGTAATGCACCTACTACCTTTCAAAGATGCATGATGGATATATTCTCTGACTTTTGTGAAAAGATTTGTGACATTTTCATGGACGACTTTTCCGTCTATGGATCTTCTTTTGATGATTGCTTGAGCAATCTTGATCGATTTTTTCAGAGATGTGAAGAAACTAATCTTGTCTTGAATTGGGAAAAGTGCCACTTTATGGTTAATGAAGGTATTGTATTGGGGCATAAAGTTTCTGAAAGAGGTATTGAAGTTGATAAAGCCAAAGTTGATGCTATTGAAAAGATGCCATGTCCCAAGGACATCAAAGGTATAAAAAGTTTCCTTGGTCATGCCGGCTTTTATAGGAGGTTCATTAAGGACTTCTCAAAAATTTCTCGGCCTCTGACTAATTTATTACAAAAAGATATACCATTTGTTTTTCATGATGACTGTGTAGAAGCATTTGAAATACTTAAGAAAGCATTAATCTCTACACCTATTGTTCAGCCACCTGATTGGAATTTACCCTTTGAAATTATATGTGATGCTAGTGATCATGCTGTAGGTGTTGTTCTAGGATAAACAGTTGATAAGAAACTAAATGTTATTCAATATGCTAGTAAAACTTTAGACAATGCTCAAAGAAATTACGATACTACTGAAAAAGAATTCTTAGCAGTTGTATTTGCTTGTGATAAGTTTAGACCTTATATTGTTGATTCTAAAGTAACTATTCACATTGATCATGCTGCTATTAAATATCTTATGGAAAAGAAAGATGTTAAACCTAGACTTATTAGATGGGTTCTCTTACTACAAGAATTTGATTTGCATATTGTTGATAGAAAAGGAGCTGAGAACCCCGTTGCAGACAACTTGTCTATGTTAGAAAATGTGCTTGATGACCCACTACATTGATGATAGCTTTCTTGATGAGCAATTAAATGTCATAAATGCTTCTCATACTGCTCCATGGTATGCTGATTATGCTAATTACATTGTTGCTAAGTTTATACCACCTAGTTTCACATACCAGCAAAAGAAAAAGTTCTTCTATGACTTGAGGCATTACTTTTGGGATGACCCACATCTTTATAAAGAAGGAGTAGATGGTGTTATTAGACGTTGTGTACCTGAGCATGAACAGGAACAGATCCTACGCAAGTGTCACTCTGAAGCTTATGGTGGACACCATGCTGGAGATAGAACTGCACATAAGGTACTGCAATCTGGTTTTTATTGGCCTACTCTCTTCAAGGATGCTCGTAAGTTTGTCTTATCTTGTGATGAATGTCAAAGAATTGGTAATATTAGTAGACGTCAAGAAATGCCTATGAATTATTCACTTGTTATTGAACTATTTGATGTTTGGGGCTTTGACTATATGGGACCTTTTCCTTCCTCTAATGGTTATACACATATTTTAGTTGTTGTTGATTACGTTACTAAGTGGGTAGAATCTATTCCAACTAGTAGTGCTAATCATAAAACCTCTATTAAGATGCTTAAAGAAGTTATTTTTCCAAGATTTGGAGTCCCTAGATATTTAATGACTGATGGTGGTTCACATTTTATTCATGGTGCTTTCCGTAAAATGCTTGCTAAATATGATGTTAATCATAGAATTGCATCTCCTTATCACCCTCAGTCTAGTGGTCAAGTAGAATTGAGTAATAGAGAACTCAAATTAATTTTGCAAAAGACTGTTAATAGGTCTAGAAATAATTGGTCCAAGAAACTTGATGCATTATGGGCCTATAGAACTGCATATAAAAATCCTATGGGTATGTCTCCGTATAAAATGGTCTATGGAAAAGCATGTCACTTGCCTCTCGAACTAGAACACAAGGCTTATTGGGCTATTAAAGAACTTAACTATGATTTTAAACTCGCCGGTGAGAAGAGGTTATTTTATATTAGCTCACTTGATGAATGGAGAACCCAAGCCTACGAAAATGCCAAGTTGTTTAAAGAAAAAGTTAAAAGATGGCATGACAAAAGGATACAAAAGCGTGAGTTTAATTTAGGTGATTATGTATTGCTATACAACTCTCGTTTAAGATTTTTTGCAGGAAAACTTCTCTCTAAATGGGAAGGCCCTTACGTTATCGGGGAGGTCTACCATTCCGGTGCCATAAAAATCAACAACTTCGAAGGCACCAACCCGAAGGTGGTGAGCAGTCAAAGAATCAAACACTGTATCTCAGGTAATCCCATAAATGTTGAAACCAATGTTATCGAAACCGTAACACCGGAGGAATACATAAAGGACACTTTCCGGAACGTTTCAGACTATGAAAAGGAATAGGTATGTGGTACGTAAGTAAAGCGACTCCAAAACAGTTTTTAGGCAATATTTCTCCGTTTTGGGATATTTAGAAAAATAGAAAAATAAGTAGCAGTCCGGGAAGGACACGAGGGCTCCATGAGGGTGGAGGGCGTGCCCTACCCTATTGGGCGCCCCCCTACCTCGTGGGCACCTCGTGTGCTCTTCGAACTCCGTTTTCATACACGACACGTATTTTGGTCGGTAAAAATTCACTATATAATCTCCCGGGGGTTTTGACTCCCGTATCACGCAAAAATCTCATGTCTTTGTTTCGAGCTGTTTTCTGTTAGGGCTGTCAAGGCCAGGCACTATGTCGTCTCCCTCCTCCTCCAACCATGAGGGCAATGATGCTTGGCGAATGAAGATAGATCTGAAGAGAGAAGAACCTATGGAGATCAACAAGGATGAAGGGATCAAGAAGGCCATGGAGGACCAAGTTCCACCAACAGAAGACACCCTTCAACTGGATCACAATCTTCTTACCCCAACAGAAATCGAAGTTTTCAAGATGATTGAGTTGGCTCGTATACAAAATAAGTATCTCACACATGAAAATATTTTGTTGAAGGAGCATATCATCGCACTCAAGGGCATTATCCGCAAGTTAGAAGACCTCCTACGCTCGATGTGCGACTATCCATCAACAACCCCACCTTCTTCACCAACAAAGGAGACATAATCACATGGGTATGGGCACTCCACTTGGCATCTGCCAAGCTTGGGGGAGTGCCCCGGTATCGTATCACCATCACTTTTATCTGTACCATTTTTCTTAGTTCGATCCTTTTGATAATATCTTGATCTAGTAGAATAAAAGTTCTTAGTATGATTTAGTTGTGAGTTTTGCTTTATTATCCTTCTATGTAATCGAGTCCGTGAGCTATATAATAAAGATTAGTGTTGAGTCAAGGGCTTGATTATTTTGCCATGATCCTAAGGGAATAAAAGAAAATAGAAAGAAATAAAAAGAAACAAAGAGATCATATGAGTCTTATGGAGAGTAATGAGCTCACATAGAAAGAGTATGATGAATAAAAGTTGTTGAGAGTTGACAAACACAGTTTTGGTCATCGTTGCAATTAATAGGAAGTAATAAACAAAGAGAGGTCTTCACATATAAATATACTATCTTGGACATCTTTTATGATTGTGAGCACTCATTAAAATATGACATGCTAAAGAGTTGACATTGGACAAGGAAGACAATGTAATGGGTTATGTTTTCTTACATCTGAGATAAATTATATTGTCTTGGATCTTCCAACATGATGAGCTTGCCTTCCCCCCTCATGCTAGCCAAATTCATTGCACCAAGTAGAGATACTACTTGTGCTTCCAAATAACCTTAAACCAATCTTGCCATAAGAGTCCACCATATCTACCTATGGATTGAGTAAGATCCATCAAGTAAGTTGTCATCGGTGCAAGCAATAAAAATTGCTCTCTAAATATGTATGATTGATTGGTGTGGAGGAAATAAGCTTTATACAAGCGTGTGATATGGAAGTAATAAAAGCGACAGACTACATAATAAAGGTCCATATCACAAGTGACAATATAAAGTGATGTTCTTTCGCATTAAGATTTTGTGCATCCAAACCATAAAAGCGCATGGCAACCTCTTCTTCCCTCTGCGAAGGGCCTATCTTTTACTTTTATCTCCTACATTGCATAAGAGTCATGGTGATCCTCACCCTTCCTTTTTACATTTTATCCTTTGGCAAGCACAATATGTTGGAAAGATCCTGGTATATATGGCTAATTGGATATGAGTTTTCATGAACTATTACTATTGACATTACCCTTGAGGTAAAATGTTGGGAGGCAAAACTATAAGCCCCTATCTTTCTCTGTGTCCGATTAAAACTCCATACCCATAAGTATTGTGTGAGTGTCAGCAATTGTGAAAGATTATATGATAGTTGAGTATGTGGACTTGCTGAAAAGCTCTTATACATTGACTCTTTCCTATGTTATGATAAATTGCAATTGCTTCAATGACTGAGATTGTAGTTTGTTAGTTTTCAATGAAGTTTACGATTCATACTTGATATTGTGATTGAATTATTACTCTAGCATTAGATATTATATGACAAAGAATTATGTAAGTTGATGTTCTAAGAATGATCATGGTGCCCTCATGTACGTATTTTATTTTTATCGACACCTCTATCTCTAAACATGTGGACATATTTTTTGATTTCGGCTTTTCGCTTGAGGACAAGCGAGGTCTAAGCTTGGGGGAGTTGATACGTCCATTTTGCATCATGCTTTTATATCAATATTTATTGCATTATGGGCTATTATTACACATTATGTCACAATACTTATGCCTATTCTCTCTTATTTCACAAGGTTTACATAAAGAGGGAGAATGCTGGCAGCTGGGATTCTGGGCTGGAAAAGGAGCAAATATTAGAGACCTATTCTGCACAACTCCAAAAGTCCTGAAACTTCACCGAAGATGTTTTCCAAATATATAAAAAAATACTGAGAGTAAGAACTTCACCAGGGGGGCCACACCCTTCCCATGAGGGTGGGGGGCGCGCCCCCCTACCTCGTGGGCCCCCTAGTGGCCCTCCAGTGACCATCTTCTGCTATATGGAGTCTATCGATGGGAAAAAAATCATAAGCCATCTTCTCGGACGAAACTCCGCCGCCACGAGGCGGAACCTCGGCGGAGCTGTTCTGCCGGGGAAACTTCCCTCCCGAAGGGAGAAATCATCGCCATCGTCATCACCAATGCTCCTCTCATCGGGACAGGGCAATCTCCATCAACATCTTCATCAACACCATCTCATCTCAAAACCCTAGTTCATCTCTTGTATCCAGTTCTTGTCTCCAAGTCCGGGATTGGTGGAAGATCATATGTTCAGATCCTATATGCATATTAATACCCCTCTGATTATGAACATGTTTATGCTTTGTGAGTAGTTACTTTTGTTCCTGAGGACATGGGAGAAGTCTTGCTATTAGTAGTCATGTGAATTTGGTATTCGTTCGATATTTTGATAAGATGTATGTTGTCTCTCCTCTAGTGGTGTTATGTGAACGTCGACTACATGACACTTCACCATTATTTGAGCCTAGAGGAAGGCATTGGGGAGTAATAAGTAGATGATGGGTTGCTAGAGTGACAGAAGCTTAAACCCTAGTTTATGCGTTGCTTCGTAAGGGGTTGATTTGGATCCATATGTTTCATGCTATGGTTAGGTTTACCTTAATACTTTTGTTGTATTTGCGGATGCTTGCAATAGAGGTTAATCATAAGTGGGATGCTTGTCCAAGTAAGGGCAGCACCCAAGCACCGGTCCACCCACATACCAAACTATCAAAGTACCGAACGTGAATCATATGAACGTGATGAAAACTAGCTTGACGATATTCCCGTGTATCCTCGGGAGCGCTTTACATATTATAAGAGTTTGTCTAGGCTTGTCCTTTGCTACAAAAAGGATTGGGCCACCTTGCTGCACCTTATTTACTTTTGTTACTTGTTGCTCGTTACAAATTATCTTATCACAAAACTATCTGTTACCACTTATTTCAGTACTTGCAGAGAATACCTTGCTGGAAACAGCTTATTATTTCCTTCTGCTCCTCGTTGGGTTCGACACTCTTACGTATCGAAAGGACTACGATAGATCCCCTATACTTGTGGGTCATCAATCTGCTCCTGCAATAGGTCTGTCACCTAGCGGTGCATCAAGGACATAATTCTTATGTGAAGCAATGAGGATAATCCTCATATCACGGATGAAGACCGCATCATTGCTACTATCATCTTTCAACATAGTTTTTCTCTAGGAACATATCAAAAATAAAACAGGGGAGCTATACGCGAGCTATTGATCTACAACATAGATATGCAAATACTATCAGGACTAAGTTCATGATAAATTAAGTTCAATTAATCAAATTACTTAAGAACTCCCACTTAGATAGACATCCCTCGAGTCATCTAAATGATATGTGATCCAAATCAACTAAACCATGTCCGGTCATCACGTGAGATGGAGTAGTCATCAATGGTGAACATCTCTATGTTGATCATATCTACTATATGTTTCACGTTCGACCTTTCGGTCTCGAGTGTTCCTAGGCCATGTCCGTACATGCTAGGCTCGTCAAGTTTAACTGTTTAACCCAAGTATTCCGCATGTGCAAAACTGTCTTGCACTCGTTGTATGTGAACATAGAGCTTATCACACCCAATCATCACGTGGTGTCTCAGCACGACGAACTGTCACAACGGTGCATACTCAGGGAGAACACTCATACCTTGAAATTTTAGTGAGGGATCATCTTATAATGCTACGGCCGTACTAAGCAAAATAAGATGCATAAAAGATAAACATCACATGCAATCAAAATATGTGACATGATATGGCCATCATCATCTTGTGCCTTTGATCTCCATATCCAAAGCACCGTCATGATCTCCATCGTCACCGGCTTGACACCCTGATCTCCATCGTAGCGTCTTGGTCATCTCGCCAACTATTGCTTCTACAACTATCGCTAATGCATAGTGATAAAGTAAAGCAATTACATGGCATTTGCATTTCATACAATAAAGCGACAACCATAAGGCTCCTGCCAGTTGCCGATAACTTTTACAAAACATGATCATCTAATACAATAACATATATCACATCATGTCTTGACCATATCATATCACAACATGCCCTGCAAAAACAAGTTAGACGTCCTCTACTTTGTTGTTGCAACTTTTACGTGGCTGCTACGGGCTTCTAGCAAGAACCGTTCTTACCTATGCATCAAAACCACAACGGTG
The DNA here is from genome assembly GCF_003073215.2 of Triticum urartu. Lineage (NCBI taxonomy): Eukaryota > Viridiplantae > Streptophyta > Magnoliopsida > Poales > Poaceae > Triticum > Triticum urartu. The sequence goes on from NC_053024.1 coordinate 29,117,649, forward strand.
ATTTATCAAGGTTGTTGTTTTAACCTTCAACATGGACTAGCCGCAGTCAAATTCGATTCAACTAAAGTTGGAGAAACAGACACCCTCCAGCCACCTTTATGCAAAACTAGTTGCATTTCTGTCGGTGGAACCGGTCTCATGAACGTGGTCATGTAAGGTTGATCCGGGCTGCTTCATCCAACAATACCGCCGAATCAAAATGAGACATTGGTGGTAAGCAGTATGACGATCACCGCCCACAACTCTTTGTGTTCTACTCGTGCATATCATCTACGCATAGACCTGGCTCAGATGCCACTGTTGGGGAACGTAGCATGCAATTTCAAAAAAATCCTACGCTCGCGCAATATCTATCTAGGAGATGCATAGCAAAGAGAGGGGGAGAGTTTGTCTACGTACCCTCGTAGACCGAAAGCGGAAGCGTTTCACAACGCGGTTGATGTAGTCAAACTTCTTCTTGTTCCGACCGATCAAGCACCGAACGTACAACACCTCCGAGATCTGCACACGTTCAGATCGATGACGTCCCTCGAACTCTTGATCCAGCAAAGTGTTAAGGGAGAGTGTTATCATCACGATGACATGGTGACGGTGATGGTGAAGTGATCCGCGCAGGGCTTCGCCTAAGCACTACGACAATATGACCAGAGGCGTAAACTATGGAGGGCGACGCCGCACACGGCTAGGAATCAATGTTGTGTGTTCTAGCGGTGCCCCCCCCCCACATATATATAGGTGGGAGAAGGAGAGGGGCTGCAAGGGAGCCCCAAGTAGGAGTAATCCTACTTGGGCGCCTCCTCCAAGTCGGCCTCCCCCCCTTCCATATCCAACGGAGGGGGAAGGAAAGAGAGGGAGGAAAGGGGGAGGCTGAATCCTCCCCTTTCCTTCTCCCCTCCCTTCCTTTCCTTCTCCTCCTATTCAGCCTATAGGGGGTGCACTAGCCCCTTTTGGGGCTGGTCTACCCAACTCTTGGCCCATTAGGCCCATATAGCTTGCCGGGGGTTACCTGGAACCCCTACTGGTGACCCGATACGTACCCGGTACCCCCAGGACACTTCCGGTGTCCGAATACTATCGTCCTATATATGAATCTTTACCTCTCGACCATGTCAAGACTCCTCATGATGTACGTGATCTCATCCGGGACTCCGAACAACATTCGGTCACCAAATCACATAACTCATATAATACAAAATCACCATCGAACGTTAAGCGTGCGGACCCTACGGGTTTGAGAACTATGTAGACATGACCGAGACACCTCTCCGGTCAATAACCAACAACGGAACCTGGATGCTCATATTGGTTCCCACATATTCTACGAAGATCTTTATCGGTCGTACCGTAATGACAACATATGTTATTCCCTTTGTCATTGGTATGTTACCTACCCGAGATTCGATCGTCGGTATCTTCATACCTAGTTCAATCTTGTTACCAGCAAGTCCCTTTACTCGTTCTGTAATGCATCATCCCGCAACTAACTCATTAGTCACATTGCTTGCAAGGCTTATTATGATGTGCATTACCGAGAGGGCCCAGAGATACCTCTCCAATACTCAGAGTGACAAATCCTAATCTCGATCTATGCCAACCCAACAAACACCTTCGGAGATACCTGTAGAGCATCTTTATAATCACCCAGTTACGTTGTGACGTTTGATAGCACACAAGGTATTCCTCCGGTATTCAGGAGTTGCATAATCTCGTTGTCAAAGGAATATGTATAAGTCATGAAGAAAGCAATAGCAATAAAACTTAACGATCATTATGCTAAGCTAACGGATGGGTCTTGTCCATCACATCATTCTCCTAATGATGTGATCTCGTTCATCAAATGACAACACATGTCTATGTTTAGGAAACTTAACCATCTTTGATTAACAAGCTAGCTAGTCTAGTAGAGGCTTACTAGGGACACTGTGTTTTGTCTATGTATCCACACATGTATCAAGTTTCCGTTAATACAATTCTAGCATGAATAATAAACATTTATCATGATATAAGGAAATGTAAATAACAACTTTATTATTGCCTCTAGGGCATATTTCCTTCACAAGGAAGAGAGATTTAACATATAAATATACTATCTTGAACATCTTCTATGATTGTGAGCCCCATTAATTATTTTCAAACTTGAGCAAATTAGTTGAAGTTGGACAAGGAAGACAATGTAATGAGTTATGTTGGGTATATTTGCATAGAAGTAATATTGTTATGGATCCTCTAACATGTGGTGCTTGCTTAGGATCTTTTGCTAGCCAAAATTTTGTACTAAGTAGAGATACTACTTGTGCATCCAAAACCCTTAAACCCTGTTTCATGCCATGACTGTCCACCATATCTACCTATGGATTGAATAAGATCCTTCAAGTAAGTTGTCATCGGTGCAAAAGCAATAAAAAATTGCTCCTAAATATGTGTGATCTTTTATTGTAAGGGAAAATAAGCGTTGTACGAACTTGTGTTGGTAAAGAAATAAAAGCGACGGACTGCATAATAAAGGTTGCTATAAAAAAGGGCAATATGACGTGATGTTCCTTTGCATTAAGGGTTTGCACATCCAAAATTAAAAGGCGCATGACAACCTCTGCTTCCCTCTGCGAAGGGCCTATCTTTTACTTTCATGTATTTACTTTTATGCAAGAGTCGGTAGTATTCCTGCTTATTTCAACGTCAATTATTCTTTAGTTGGCAAGCATCATGTGGTGGGGAAAGATCCAAGCATATATGGTCATTCAAATATATTTGATCATGAATTATTATTGTTGACGACTATCTATATGATAAATAAGTTGGGAAGCGAAACATTAAGCCCCTGTCTTTCTTTGTGGTTGACAGATGCTATTTGTTCCAAAAATAAGCTTTGAGTGTCAGCAATCATGGAAGACTATATGATAGTTGAGTATGTGGAATTTGCTAAATCAAAGCTCTTACATAGACCCTTCCTGAAAATAAGATGAATTGCAATTGTTTGGTGATTGAAAGCATAGTTTGTTAGTTTTCAAGAAACTTTATGGTCTATACTCTAACATGTGGATAGATTGTTACTTGATCATGAGAAGTCTTATGATATGAGCTACTGTTTATGATATATAATGATGCTAGAAAAAGTGTTTGGGACTATCATTGATCAAACTTATGCACTATGCTAGCATTCACACTTCATAAATTATTTCTTTTATCATTTACCTACTCGAGGACGAGCAGGAATTAAGCTTGGGGGTTGCTGATACGTCTCCAACGTATCTACAATTTATGAAGTATTCATGCCATGTTTACAACAATTTTATATGATTTTGGTATGATTTTATTAGAACTAACCCGGACTAACATTGTTTTAGCAGAACTACCGTGATGTCGTTTTTTGTGCAGAAATAAAAGTTTGCAGAATGGGCTTAAAATTTACGGTGATTTTTGATGGACCAAAAGAGACCCTGAGGCATCGGGGTTGGGCGAGAAGAGTCCTGAGGTGACGACAAGGTAGGGGGCGCGCCCTACCCCTCGGGAGGGTGCTCCTATCTTGCCGCTACCTCGTGGACCCCCTTGACGTGAGACCGACGCCAAAAATTCCTATAAATACGAAAACCACCAGAAAGAAACCTAAATCAGAAGTTCTGCCGCCGCAAGCCTTTGTAGCCACGAAAAACCAATCTAGGCCCTCTCTAGCACCCTGTCGGAGGGGGCCATCATCACCGGAGGCCATGGAGGAGAACCCCAAAGGGGGCATCATCACCATGGAGGCCAAGGACCAGAGGGAGAACCTCTCCCCATCTAGGGGAGGCCATGGAGGAGGAAGCACAAGGGGCAGACCCTCTCCCCCTTTCTCTCGGTGGCGCCGGAGTGCCGCCGGGGGAACCATTACCGTGGTGATCGTCTTCATCAACATCACCATCTTCATCACCTTCCTCATCTCTTTTACGCGGTCCACTCTCCCGCACCCCGTTGTAATCCCCTGCTTGAACATGGTGCTTTATGCCACATATTATGATCCAATGACGTGTTGCCATCCTATGATGTTTTGAGTAGATTTCTTTTGTCTTTTGGGTTGATTGATGAACTACGTTGGTTTGAGTTGTATGTTTTATTTTGGTGATGTCCTATGGTGCCTTCTGTGCTACGCACACGTGAAGGATTCCCGCTAAAGGGTGTTGCAATACATTGATGATTCGCTCATAGTGGGTTGCTAGAGTGACAGAAGCTTAAACCCGAGTAAGGGGGTTGTTGCGTATGGGATAAAGGGGACTTGATACTTTAATGTTATGGTTGGGGTTTACCTTAATAATCTGTATTAGTTGCGGATGCTTGCTAGACTTCCAATCATAAATGCATATGATCCAAGTAGAGAAAGTATGTTAGCTTATGCCTCTCCCTCATATGAAATTGCAGTAATGATTACCGATCTTGTTAACAGTTGCCTAGGACAATTCCGCACACCGACCCATCATTATTCCACACTCGCTATTTGTAATATATTACAATATATTCTAACTTTATGTTAACATCACCTATTTTTATATTTTAGCTCTCCGATATCATGCAAAGTTATCCTCTTCATACCCACAACGTAGTTTTTTCTCGTTTCTAGATGGAAGCAAACATTCGGTGTACGTAGAGTCATATCAGTGGCAGATAGGGCTTGAGAGAATATTGATCTTACCTTCAGCTCCTTGTGGGTTTGACACTCCATACTTATCACTTCCACCTTTGGAAATTTCTATGATGATTCCTTGCACTTGGGGATTATCACCCGCTGCCATGGGAGGGTAGGCAAAAGAAGTCATGCAAGTTCTTTTCCATAAGCATGTATGGCTATATACGGACTACATGCCTACATTACATTGATGAATTGGAGCTAGTTCTGTGTCGCCCTAGGTTATAATTGTTGATGAATATTATCCAACGTTGTCGTCGATCAAATGCCTACGAGCTTTTCACATATTGCCTTTTCTAAGTTACTACTATTGTTGCTACTATCACAATTGCTACAAAACTACTGCTACTACAGTTACCATTACTGTTGCTGCTATTATCGGTACTATCAAAATTATCATACTACTGTGTTACTGATCACGCTATTGTAGATATTTAGTCTCTAGGTGTGGTTGATTTGACAACTCAATATTCTTTGGCTACCCTTGTGTCGAATCAATAAATTTGGGTTGAATTCTATACCCTAGAAAACTGTTGCGATCCCCTAAACTTGTGGCTTATCAGCAAGACGTAGGGTTTTACCTCCTCGAGAGGGCCCGGACCTGGGTATACATTGTGGCCTTTGTCTCCTATTACCCATTGATCCGATCTCATAGCTTTGGCCCCCCTACCCGAGGTCTACCTGTTTTAACACCAACACTTGGGGCACACCATTAGCACTTGTGGGGCCCTCGGGACCCCCCTTGACATGATTCCAACACTGAAAATCCTATATATTGCAAAACCTCCCAAAAGTGACCTAGAACTTTTACTCCGCTGCCCCAAGCCTCTATCCAGAGAGATCCCATCCCGAGCCCTTTTTCGGTGGCGTGCCGGAGGAGGAAATCCATCATGTCCACCTTCATCATCCTTGCTGCCTCCATGGTGATGCATGAGTAGTTCATCCTCGGGGATGAGGGTTTGTACTAGTAGCTATGTGTTTGATCTTTCTCTCCCTCCCTCCCTCTCTCTCTCTCTCTCTCTCGTGTTCTTGATTTGACACGATCTTGATGTATCATGAGCTTTATCAATATAGTTGGATCATACGATGTTCTTCCCCTCTATCTATTTTGTTGTGAATTGAGTCTTACTCTCCCCTCTATCTATTTTGTGGTGAATTGAGTCTTGCTATTTGAGGTTTCTTTATGTTGGTTTGAATATTTTTGGATT
>NC_053024.1:29124890-29204195 GCF_003073215.2 Triticum urartu
GGGGGGGCGCGCGCCTCCTTCCTTTTGGCCTCTCTCCTCTATTCCCGTATGGCCCAATAAGGCCCATATACTCCCCGGCGAATTCCCGTAACTCTCCGGTACTATGAAAAATATCCGAATCACTCAGAACCTTTCCGATGTCTGAATATAGTCGTCCAATATATCGATCTTTACGTCTCGACCATTTCGAGACTCCTTGTCATGTCCCCGATTTCATCCGGGACTCCGAACTCCTTCGGTACATCAAAACTCATAAACTCATAATATAACTATCATCGAAACCTTAAGCGTGCGGACCCTACGGGTTCGAGAACAATGTAGACATGACCGAGACACGTCTCCGGTCAATAACCAATAGCGGAACCTAGATGCTCATATTGGCTCCCACATATTCTACGAAGATCTTTATCGGTCAAACCGCATAACAACATACGTTGGTCCCTTTGTCATCGGTATATTACTTTCCCGAGATTCGATCGTCGGTATCTCAATACCTAGTTCAATCTCGTTACCGGCAAGTCTCTTTACTCGTTCCGTAACACATCATCCCGCAACTAACTCATTAGTTGCAATGCTTGCAAGGCTTTAAGTGATGTGCATTACTGAGAGGGCCCAGAGATACCTCTCCGACAATCGGAGTGACAAATCCTAATCTCGAAATACGCCAACCCAACAAGTACCTTCGGAGACACCTGTAGAGCACCTTTATAATCACCCAGTTACGTTGTGATGTTTGGTAGCACATAAAGTGTTCCTTCGGTAAACGGGAGTTGCATAATCTCATAGTCATAGGAACATGTATAAATCATGAAGAAAGGAATAGCATGAAACTAAGCGATCAAGTGCTAAGCTAACGGAATGGGTCAAGTCAATCACATCATTCTCCTAATGATGTGATCCCGTTAATCAAATGACAACTCATGTCTATGGTTAGGAAACATAACCATCTTTGATCAACGAGCTAGTCAAGTAGAGGCATACTAGTGACACTCTGTTTGTCTATGTATTCACACATGTATTATGTTTCCGGTTAATACAATTCTAGCATGAATAATAAACATTTATCATGATATAAGGAAATAAATAATAACTTTATTATTGCCTCTAGGGCATATTTCCTTCAGACGTATCAATAGGAAAAGACCAGATTCACGTTTTTTACTCATTTGAGACTACTGAGTGGAGCAAAATGATATCGGTTGAGAACCCGAATGCCGGCTTTACGTATCGTTTGGCACCATCTTGCATCTATATGCCATCGTGGAGACGGGCCACACTGCGTTTGTGTGAAAGAAATTCCATTTCCTCATCAGGCGGCGCTACTGGAGCTTATAAATAGTGATGTACAATGTGAGCGAACAAGAACTTTCACTCGTTAATTTGCCGGACTACTGTTTTCGTCTTTACTTTGATTTTCCCTGTTTTACTTCGTTTCTTTACTGCTTTTTCGTCTTTATGTTTTAGTTCATTTCTTCGCCGGTTTTTCATGGTTTTCTTCGCTTCTTCGCCGGTTTTTGCTCGTTTTCTTTGATTTTTCTTTCTTTCTTAAATTGGTTTTCTTTGGTCTTTGGCATTTCCTCACCGTTTTTTCTGTGTTTGTTTTCTACACATGTCTATTTTTACACAATGTACACTTCTAGTTTAGACTTAGTACATTTTATTGATACTCGTTGACCATTTTTCAGAGACACAATGTACATTTTTAAGAATTCATGTTTTAATATTAAAACTATGTTGAATTTTTTTTAAATACATGTTTGGAACTTTTTTAAATATATGATAAACATTTTTCAAATACATGATGTACATTTTTTTTAATACATGTTTTATGAATATCTTTTCCTCCTTTTCTTATTCTTTTCTTTCCCTTTTGTCAAATAAATCTGAATTTTCATGTACACTTTATGTTTTTCATATACATCAAGAACTTTTTTATACACGTTTAACATTTTGAAAATACATGATTTTTTAAATATTATTTATTTTTTGCACACATTGTACATTGTTGGTATACATGTAAATGATTTTTTATACATTTTATGGATACACAATTAACACCTTTTCAAACACATGATTTTGGACATTTTTCCAAAATGTTATACACACTTTTCAAATATGCATTGATTTTTTTATTTAAACTAAGCAATCATTTGTGTAGATTGTATAAACATATCTTAAAAGTGTCATGAACATATTTATGAAACGCCTGAACATTTTTAAAAAATGTAAGTTTCATGTTTTTGAATGGTAGTTCTTTATAAATTACGCAATTCTTTTACATTGTGTAAACATTTTGTAAAAATGTCAAATACATTTTTTAATGACATGAACATTTTTTAAATGTCAGAAATAGTTTTTTTAATGTTATCAACATTGTTTGAATTAAGTTAACTTGTTTGCAAACTCATGATTTACAGAGATAGTTATTTTTTTATTTTGGAATATATGTGTTTACAATATTTTCAAAATAATAATGACATGACATGGGAAAAAAGTAATAACCTAGAAGATATGTGTAATCAAGGGATCGGGCAAGGTCTAAGTGATCTTAGGAGAATAAGGTGGATATTTGGTCTTCTGATTAAATGCCAGTCTATCCAACAAGACTTAAAGTTGTCACAACAATTTAAACTGGTTAAATGTATCTTATGTCTTCTCTGAGAAATTGATTTTTTTTAGAAAAAGAGAATATACCCCCTGCCTTTGCATCTAACTACGGACCCGAAGGTCTATAAAGAACTACTCACGCATAATCGGAGAGGCACCAATGGAAGTGGTGAACCCTTCCGTGATGGTGTCTACATTGGATCTGGTGGTTTTGGACTCTGAGGCGGCTGGAATTGATTTTCGTCGACTCCCCTAGGGTTTCTGAAATATTGCGGTATTTATAGATGTAAGAGGCGGTTTGGGGGCACCCGAGGTGGGCACAACCCACCAGGGCGCGCCTGGGCCTCCTGGTGCTCTGGTGGGTTGTGCTCCTCTCGGAGCACCCCCCAGGCACTGCCTTGGCCCATTAGGTGTCTTCCTGTCCATAAAAAATCTCCATAAAGTTTCGTTGCATTTGGACTCCGTTTGGAATTGATTTCATGCGATGTAAAAAACATGCCAAAAAAAGCAACTGGCACTTGGCACTATGTCAATAGATTAGTACCAAAAATTAATATAAAATGATTATAAAACATTCAAAATTGATAATATAACGGCATGAAAAAATCAAAAATTATATATACATTGGAGATGTATCAGGCACACTACGGTTGCAGGAAAGAAAGTCAAGTGTGGCTACTGGAGCATGAAAATAGTGATGTACAATGTGGTTGAGCAAGAACTTTCACTCGTTAATTTGCAGGATTACAATTTTTCGCCTTTTCTTTGACATTTCCTGTTTTACTTCATTTGTTTACATGTTTCCGTCTTTCTGTTATAGTTCAGTTGTTCACCGGTTTTCCGTGGTCTTCATGGTTTTCTTCGCTTCTTCACTGATTTTTTATGGTTCTGTTTAGTTTTTCTTTTTTTTTGGCGTTTCTTCACTGGTATCTTTGTGTGTTTTTCTACACATGAATACTTCTACGCAATGTACATCTTTATGTGAAGTCCACACTCGCATCCTGTTTGTTCGACGCCATGTAGCGGTGTCGGCGCCCCTTTTGGCTCAATGGCCAGCGCACGACTCCCCCATGTTGCAGCGGTGCCGCACTACTTCCAGCCTCCTCCGCCTCTAATCCCAGTAGAGCGATAGGAGGACTCTCCACCAACCACCCACAATGGATCTGCCTCCACTTCAACTCGGCCTCCGCTCGTTGATCGACGATGTTATCCACAAGATTTTGTTCTGCATCCCGTGGGATAATCCGACAAGCCTCGTCCACGCCTTCCCCGTCTGCACCACCTTGCTCGAGATTATCTTTGACCGCGCCTTTTTTCACGACTACCAGGCCTTCCATGGGACGCCCACGGTCTTGGGCTAACTCCACAACAAATCCCAGCGACGTCGCTCAATTCGTTCCCACCAGAGCCTTTTGCACACTCGTTTGCGAGAACGAAGACTGGGATGCGGTCAAATCCCGCCATGCCCGCGTCCTCTTCTACACGCCCGGGGAGAAGGATACAGATTTCATCGTTTGGGACCCCATCATGGCAACTAGATGGTGAGTTCCACTTACTCCAAGCTATTGAAGATACTTTCTGCAGGAGAGGAGATAACCTGGATGGTCATGGACCTCTGCGCCAAGGAATATTGCGTCCCCTGGGCTACCATGGCGGTCCCATCCTCATGGCTTTTGTCGGCTCCAACGTGGCAGAGAAGACCTTGTTTGCCTCCGTTTACTCTTCCAACATAACCGAGTGGAGCGAAGTGATCTCGGTTGAGAACCAGAGTGGCGTCGTGACGTATCTGTTTGACACCATCTTGCATCTGTATGCCATTGGAGAGGGGGCACACTGCGGTTGGGGGAAAGAAAGTGTATATCCCCATAAAGTGGGGCTACTACAGCATGAAAATAGTGATGTCCAATGTGGGTGAGCAAGAAATTTCACTTATTAATTGGTAGGGCTAAGGTATTTTCCGTTTTCTTTGGGTTTTCCTGTTTTACTTTGTTTCATTATTGTTTTCCATCTGTCTGTTTTAGTTCATTTCTTCACCGGTTTTCTGTGGTTTTCATGGTTTTCTTTTCTTCTTCATTGATTTCTATGGTTTTCTTTGGTTTTTCTTTGTTGTGTTTTGGCGTTTCTTCATCAGTTTTTTTTGTGTGTGTTTCCCACATATGTCTACTTTTACACAATGTACATTTTTAAGTGTAGTCCCCACTGGTAGCATGTTCGTTCGACGACACACAGCGGCGTGGCGCACCGCTAGTCCATGCTGCCGCGATGCCACACTGCTTCCAACCTTCGCCCCTTTGCCGCTAATGCTTATAGAGCGATAGGGCAACTCGGCCCCAACCACCTGCCATGAATCCGCCTCCACCGCAACTCAGCCTCCACTCGCCGATCGATGACGCTATCCACGAGATTTTGTTCCGCATCCCGTCAGATGACCCGATGAGCCCCGTCCATGCCTCCATTGTCTGCCACCTTGCTTGAGATCATCTCTTACCCTGCTTTTTTCGCGAGTACCGGGCCTGCCACGGATGCCCCGATCTTGGGATACCTCCACATCGATTCCCATGAGAGCCACAACGTTGCTCAATTTATTCCCACCGGAGCTTTCCGCCCACTCATTTGCGATCACGAAGACTAGGATGCGATCGACTCCCGCCATGGCCGCGTCCTCTTCTACACACCCCAGGAGAAGGATACAGATTTCATCGTTTGGGACCCCGTCAACGAAAACTGGTGGGTGATTTCCACTGACTCCTAGCTATCTAAGATACTTTGTGGTGGAGAGGTGATAACCTGGATGGTTGCGGTCCTCTGTGACAAGGATTGTTGAGACCACCTGGGCTACCATGACGATCCCTTCCTCTTATCTTTCGTCCGCTCCAACATGGTAGAAAAAGACCGTGTTCACCTCCGTTTACTCATCCGAGACTACCGGGTGGAGCAAAATGATCTCGGTTGAGAACCCGAATGCCATTGTTACTTATCGGTTTGACACCATTTTGCATCCGTGTGCCATTGAGTAGACGGGGCACACCCGGTTGCAGGAAAAAGAAAATTCTCTTTGCCATCAAGTGTGGCTACTGGAGCATGAAAATAGTGATGTATAATGTGGGCGAGCAAGAACTTTCACTCGTTAATTTGCAGTATTACAATTTTTCACGTTTCCTTTTTTTCCTATTTTACTTTGTTTGGTTATCGATTTTCATCTTTCTATTTTATTTCACTTGTTCATCGGGTTTCGATGGTCTTCATGGTTACCTTCGCTTCTTCGTGATTTTTTATGGTTCTCTTCAGTTTTTGTTTGTTGGTTTTTGGCGTTTCTTCACCGGTATCTTTGTGTGTGTGTTTCTATACATATCTACCTTTACAGAATGTACATTTTTATGTGAAGTCCACGCTCGTAGTTTGTTTGTTCGACGACACGTAGCGGCAGCGGCGCCACTCTTGGCTCAACGGCTGGCGAATGACTCCCCCATGTTGCTGCGGTGCCGCACTGCTTTCAGCCTCCGTCGCGCCGTCGCTAATGCTTATAGAGTGATAGGGCGACTTTCCCCCAACCACCAAGAATGGATCCACCTCCACTGCAACTCAGCCTCCACTCGTTGATCGACAATGTTATCCGCGAGATTTTGTCTTGCATCCTGTCGGATGGCCCGACGATCCTCATCCACACCTTCGTCTTCTACACCACCTTGCTGGATATCATCTCTGACCCCGCCTTTTTTCAAGACTACATGGCCTTCCACGTGACACCCATGATCTTGGGCCGCCTCAATAACAAATCATACGAGAGCAAGGACGTTGCTCAATTCTTTACCATGGGAGACTCGGATGTGGTCGACTCCTGCCATGTACGCATTCTCTTCTATAGGCCTAGGGAGAACAATACGGGTTTCATTATTTGGACCCCGTCACTGACCACAAGCGGGTGATTTCCACCGACTCCAAGCTATTGAAGATTCTTTGTGCTTGTGTGGAGATAACCTGGATGGTCGCGGACCTCTGCGCCATGGACTATTACGACCACTTGGGCTGATGGTCCCTTCCTCGTGGCTTTCGGTGGCTCCAACGTGGTAGAAAAGACCATGTTCACCTCCGTTTACTCATCCGAGACAACCGAGTGGAGCGAAATGATCTCGGTTGAGAATCAGAGTGTCGTTGTTACATATTCGTTTGGCACCATCTTGCATCTGTATGTCATTGAGGAGATGGGGGCACACCACGGTTGGGGAAAAGAAAGTCTATTTCCTGATCAAGTAGGGCAACCGCGGCATGAAAATAGTGATGTATATAATGTGGGCTTTCACTAGTTCATTTGTAGGACCATGGTTTTGTGTGTTTTCTTTGGTTTTTCCTTTTTTTACTTTGTTTCATTACTGGTTTTTCAACTTTCTATTTTAGTTCATTTCTTTACCGGTTTTCCATGGTTTTCATGATTTTATTTGCTTATTTTTCATGGTTTTCTTCGGTTCTTCTTTGTTGGGTGTCGGCATTTCTTCACCAGTTTCTTTGTGTGTGTTTCCCACACATGTCTATTTTTACACAATTTTAAGTGTGATCCCCTTTGGTTGCCTATTCGTTTGACGACACGCGGCGGCGGTGGCTCCCCTTTCGGCTCGACATACAGTGCACAGCTCCCACCATACTACTGTGGTGCCACACTGCTTCCAGCCTCCACCGCTTATGCTAATAGAGCGATAGGGCGACTCGCCCCCAACAACCCGCAATGAATCCCCCTCCATCGCAACTCGGCCTCCACCCGCTGATCGATGATGTTATCCATGAGATTTTGTTCCGCATCCCGTCACATGACCCAACAAGCCCCGTACACACCTCCGCCATCTGCACCACCTTGCTTGAGATCATCTCCAACCCCGCTTTTTTCCGTGACTACTGATCCTTCCACAGGACGCCCCCAATTTTGGGCTACCTCCACAACAAATCCTATGAGAGCCACAACGTCGCTCAATTCCTTCTCACTGGAACCTGCCGCCCACTTGTTTGCGAGCACCGAGATTGGGATGTGGTCGACTCCCGCCATGGTCGCATCCTCTTCAACACGCCCAGCGAGTAGGATACATATTTCATCGTTTGGAACCCCATTACTGACAACCAACGGGCGATTTCCACTGAATCAAAGCTATTGTAGACACTCTGTGCTGGAAAAGAAATAACCTGGATGGTCATGGTCCTCTGCGCCAAGTACTACTGCTACCACCTGGGCTGCCATGATGGTCCCTTCCTTGTGGCTTTTGTCGTCTCCAACATGGTAGAAAAGACCATCTTCTCCACCGTTTAATCATTCGTGACTACCGAGTGGAGCGAAATGATCTTTGTTGAAAACCCGAATGCTGTCATTACTTATTCGTTTGGCACCATTTTGCATCTGTGTGCCAATGAGTAGACGAGGCACATTGCGGTTCAAGGAAAGAAAGTATCTTTCCCGTCAAGTATGGCTACTGAAGCATGAAAATAGTGATGTACAATGTGGGAGAGCAAGAACTTTCACTTGTTAATTTGCAGGATTACAATTTTACACCTTTTCTTCTGCATTTCTTGTTTTACTTCGTTTGTTTACCCGTTTCGTCTTTCTGTTGCACTTCACTTGTTTACTGGTTTTCCGTGGTCTTCATGGTTTCCTTTGATTCTTCACTGATTTTTTATGGTTCTCTTCAGTTTTTCTTTGTTGTTTGTTGGCATTTCTTCACCGTTATCTCTGTGTGTTTTTCTACACATGTCTACTTCTACACAATGTACATTTTTATGTGAAGTCCACACTCGCATCATGTTTGTTCGACAGCATGTAGCGGCGTCGGCGCCCCTTTTGGCTCAATGGCCGGCGCACGACTCCCCCATGTTGCCGTGGTGCCGCACTGCTTCCAACCTCCTCCGCCTCTACTGCTGGTAGAGCGATAGGATGACTCCCCTCCAACCACCCACAACGGATCTGCCTCGACAACAACTCGGCCTCCACTCATTGATCGACGACATTATCCGCAAGATTTTGTTCCGCATCCCATCGGATAATCCGACAAGCCTCATCCACGCCTTTGCCGTCAGCACCACCTTGCTCGAGATTATCTTTGACTATGACTTTTTTCACGACTATCGGGCTTTCCATGGGACACCCACGGTCTTGGGCTACCTCCACAACAAATCCTATGAAAGCAACGACGTCGCTCAATTTGTTCCCAACAGATCCTTATGCACACTTGTTTGTGAGAACGAAGACTGGGTTGCGGTTGAATCCCGCAATGCCCGCGTCCTCTTCTACACGCCCGAGGAGAAGGATACAGATTTCATTGTTTGGGACCCCATCATGACAACCAGCGAGTGAGTTCCACCTACTCCAAGTTATTGAAGATACTTTCTGTAGGATAGGAGATAACCTGGATGGTCACGGACCTCTGCGCCAAGGAATGTTGCGACCCCTGGGCTACCATGGCGGTCCCATCCTCGTGGCTTTCGTCGGCTCCAACGTGGTAGAGAAGACCATGTTTGCCTCTGTTTAACCATCCGAGACAACCGACTAGAGCGAAATGATCTCGGTTGAGAACCAAAGTACCGTTGTTACGTATCCGTTTGAAACCATCTTGCATATGTATGCCATTGAGGAGACGGGGCACTGCGGTTGGGGGAAAGAAAGTGTATATCCCCATAAAGTGGGGCTACTATAGCATGAAACTAGTGATGTACAATGTGGGCGAGCAAGAAATTTCACTTATTAATTGGTAGGGCTAAGGTATTTTGCGTTTTCTTCGGGTTTTCCTGTTTTACTTTGTTTCATTACTATTTTCCATCTTTCTGTTTTAGTTCATTTCTTCACCTATTTTCTGTGGTTTTCATGGTTTTCTTTGCTTCTTCACTGATTTTTTATGGCTTTCTTTGGTTTTTCTTTGTTGTGTTTTGGCGTTTCTTCATCAGCTTTTTGTGTGTGTTTCCCACATATGTCTACTTTTACACAATGTACATTTTCAAGTGTAGTCCCCACTGGTAGCCTGTTCGTTCGACGGCACGCAGCGATGTGGCGCCCCTTTCGGCTCAACAGGTGGTGCACCGCTACTCCATGCCGCCGCGAAGCCACACTGCTTCCAACCTCCGCCCCTTTGCCACTAATGCTGATAGAGTGATAGGGAAACTCGCCCCAACCCCCCGCCATGAATCCACCTCCACCGCAACTCAGCCTCCACTCGCTGATCAACGACGCTATCCGCCGTATTTTGTTCCGCATCCTGTCAGATGACCCGACGAGCTCCGTCCACGCCTCCGCCGTGCCACCTTGCTTGAGATCATCTCTTACCCCGCTTTTTTTTGTGGCTACCGGGCCTTCCACGGGACGGCCCCGGTCTTGGGCTACCTCCACAACAAATCCTACGAGAGCCACGACGTTGCTGAATTTGTTCCCACCGAAGCTTTCTGCCCACTCAATTGCGAGCACGAAGACTAGGATGCGGTCAACTCCCGCCATGGTCGTGCCCTCTTCTACACACCCCGGGAGAAGGATACATATTTCATTGTTTGGGACCCCAGCAACGACAACCAGCGAGTGATTTCCAACAACTCCAAGCTATTTAAGATACTTTGTGATGGACAGGACATAACCTGGATGGCCGCGGTCCTCTGTGCCAAGGACTGTTGCGACCACCTAGGCTAACATGACGGTCCCTTCCTCTTATCTTTCGTGGGCTCCAAAGTGGTAGGAAAAGACCATTGTTCACCTTTGTTTACTCATCTGAGACTATTTAGTGGAGCAAAATGATCTCGGTTGAGAACCCGAATGTCGTCGTTACGTATCCGTTTGGCACCATCTTGCATCTATATGCCATCGTTAGACGGGCCACACTGCGGTTGTGGGGAAAAAAGTCCATTTCCTCATCAGGTGGGGCTACTGGAGCTTATAAATAGTGATGTACAATGTGAGCAAACAAGAACTTTCACTCGTTAATTTGCCGGACTACTGATTTCGTGTTTACTTTGATTTTCCCTATTTTACTTCGTTTCTTTACTGCCTTTTCGTCTTTATGTTTTAGTTCATTTCTTCGCCGGTTTTCATGGTTTTCTTCGCTTCTTCGCCGGTTTTTGCCTGTTTTCTTCGTTTTTTCTTTCTTTCTTAAATTGGGTTTCTTTGATCTTTGGCATTTCCTCACCGTTTTTTCTCTGTTTGTTTTCTACACATGTCTACTTTAACACAATGCACACTTCTAGTTTAGAAGTAGTACATTTTATTGATACACGTCGACCATTTTTTAGAGACACAATGTACATTTTTAAGAATTCATGTTTTTAATATTGAATATATGTTGATTTTTTAAATACATGTTTGGAACTTTTTTAAATATATGATAAACATTTTTCAAATACATGATGTACATTTTTTTGAATACATATTTTGTGAATATCTTTTCCTCCTTTTTCTTATTCTTTTCTTTCCCTTTTGTCAATTATATCTGAATTTTCCTGTACACCGTATTTTTTTCATATACATCAAGAACTTTTTTATACACATTTAACATTTTGAAAATACATGATTTTTTAAATATTATTTATTTTTTGAACACATTGTACATTGTTGGTATACATGTAAATGATTTTTTATACATTTTATGAATACACAATTAACACCTTTTCAAACACATGATTTTTGCACATTTTTCCAAAATGTTATACACACTTTTCAAAATATGCATTGATTTTTTATTTAAACTAAGCAATCATTTTTTTGTAGATTGTATAAACATATCTTAAAATTGTCATGGTCATATTTACGAAACGCCTGAACATTTAAAAATGTAAGTTTGATGTTTTTGAATGGTAGTTTTTTATAAATTACGCAATTCTTTTACATTGTGTAAACATTTTGTAAAAATGTCAAATACATTTTTTAATGACATGAACATTTTTAAAATGTCAGAAACAGTTTTTTTTAATGTTATCAACATTGTTTGAATTAAGTTAACTTGTTTGCAAACTCATGATTTACAGAGATAGTTATTTTTTTTCTTTTGGAATATATGTGTTTACAATATTTTCAAAAAAAATAATGAAATGACATGGGAAAAAAGTGATAACCTAGAAGATATGTGTAATCAAGGGATCGGGCAAGGTCTAAGTGATCTTAGGAGAATAAGGTGGATATTTGGTCTTCTGATTAAATGCCAATCTATCCAACAAAACTTAAAGTTGTCACAACAATTTAAACTGGTTAAACGTATCTTATGTCTTCTCTGAGCAATTGTTTTTTTTAGAAAAAGGGGATATACCCCCGGCCTTTGCATCTAACTACGGACCCGAAGGTTTATAAAGAACTACTCACGCATCATCGGAGAGGCACCAATGGAAGTGGTGAACCCCTCCGTGATGGTGTCTAGATTGGATATGATGGTTCTGGAATCTGCGGCAACTGGAATTGATTTTTGTCAACTCCTCTAGGGTTTCTGGAATATTGGGGTATTTATAGAGCAAAGAGGCGGTCCGGGGGGCACCCGAGGTGGGCACAACCCACCAGGGCGCGCCTGGGCCTCCTGGCGCGCCGTGGTGGGTTGTGCTCCCCTTGAAGCACCCCCAGGCGCTGCCTTGGCCCATTAGGTGTCTTCTTGTCCATAAAAAATCTTCGTAAAGTTTCGTTGCATTTGGACTCTGTTTGGAATTGATTTCCTGTGATGTAAAAAACATGCAGAAAACAACAACTGGCAGTTGGCACTATATCAATAGGTTAGTACCAAAAAATAGTATAAAACGATTATAAAACATCCAAGATGGATAATATAACAGCATGAAACAATCAAAAAGTATAGATCGTCGGAGACGTATCAGGGCACACTGCGGTTGCAGGAAAGAATGTCTCTTTCCCGTCAAGTGTGGCTACTGGAGCATGAAAATAGTGATGTACAATGTGGGTGAGCAAGAACTTTCACCCGTTAATTTGTAGGATTACAATTTTTCGCCTTTTCTTTGACATATCTTTGTGTGTTTTTCTACACATGTCTACTTCTACACAATGTACATCTTTATGTGAAGTCCACACTCGCTTCCTGTTTGTTCGACGGCATGTAGCGGCGTCGGCGCCCCTTTTGGCTCAACGGCCGATGCACAACTCCCCCATGTTGCCGCGGTGCCGCACTGCTTCCAACCTCCTCCGTCTCTAATTATGGTAGAGTGATAGAAGGACTCGCCTCCAACCACCCACAATGGATCTGCCTCCACTTCAACTCGGCCTCCACTCGTTGATCGACGATGTTATCCACGAGATTTTGTTCCGCATCCCATGGGATAGTCCGACAAGCCTTGTCCACGCCTTCGCCGTCTACACCACCTTGCTCGAGATTATCTTTGACCGCGCCTTTTTTCATGACTACCAGGCCTTCCATGGGACGCCCACGGTCTTGGGCTAACTCCACAACAAATCCTATGAAAGCAACGACGTCGCTTAATTCTTTCCCACCAGAGCCTTTTGCACACTCGTTTGCGAGGACGAAGACTGGGATGCGGTCAAATCACGCCATGCCCGCGTCCTCTTCTACACGCCCGGGTAGAAGGATACAGATTTCATCGTTTGGGACCCCATCATGGCAACTAGATGGTGAGTTCCACCTACTCCAAGCTATTGAAGATACTTTCTGCAGGAGAGGAGATAACTTGGATGGTCACGGACCTCTTCGCCAAGGACTATTGCGACTCCTGGGCTACCATGGCAGTCCCATCCTCATGGCTTTCGTGGGCTCCAACGTGGCAAAGAAGACCTTGTTTGCCTCCATTTACTCATCCAAGACAACCGAGTGGAGCGAAATGATCTCGGTTGAGAACCAGAGTGGCGTCGTTACGTATCCGTTTGACACCATCTTGCATTTGTATGCCATTGGAGACGGGGCACACTACGGTTGGGGGAAAGAAAGTGTATATCCCCATAAAGTGGGGCTACTACAGCATGAAAATAGTGATGTCCAATGTGGGCGAGCAAGAAATTTCACTTATTAATTGGTAGGGCTAAGGTATTTTCCGTTTTCTTTGGGTTTTCCTGTTTTACTTTATTTCATTACTATTTTCCATCTTTCTGTTTTAGTTCGTTTCTTCACCGTTTTTCTATGGTTTTCATGGTTTTCTTTTCTTCTTCACCGATTTTTATGGTTTTCTTTGTTGTGTTTTGGTGTTTCTTCATCAGTTTTTTGTGTGTGTTTCCCACATATGTCTACTTTTACACAATGTACATTTTTCAAGTGTAGTCCCCACTGGTAGCCTGTTCGTTCGACGACATGCAGCGGCGTGGCGCCCCTTTTGGCTCAACGGGTGGTGCACCGCTAGTCCATGCTGTCGCCATGCCACACTACTTCCAACCTCCGCCCCTTTGCCGCTAATGCTGATAGAACGATAGGGCAACTCGGCCCCAACTCCCCGCCATGAATCCGCCTCCACCGCAACTCAGCCTCCACTCGCTGATCGACGATGCTATCCACGAGATCTTGTTCTGCATCTCGTCGGATGACCCGATGAGCCCCATCCATGCCTCCGTTATCTGCCACCTTGCTTGAGATCATCTCTTACCCCGCTTTTTTTCGTGACTACCGGACCTTCCACGGGACGCCCCCAATCTTGGGATACCTCCACATCAATTCCTACGAGAGCCACGACGTTGCTCAATTTGTTCCCAGCGGAGCTTTCTGCCCACTCATTTGCGAGCCCGACGACTAGGATGCGGTCGACTCCCGCCATGGCCGCGTCCTCTTCTACACACCTCGGGAGAAGGATGCAGATTTCATCGTTTGGGACCCCATCAACAAAAATTGGTGGGTGATTTCCACTGACTCCTAGCTATTTAAGATACTTTGTGGTGGAGAGGTGATAGCCTGGATGGTTGTGGTCCTCTGTGCCAAGGATTGTTGAGACTACCTGGGCTACCATGATGATCCCTTCCTCTTATCTTTCGTCTGCTCCAACGTGGTAGAAAAAGACCGTGTTCACCTCCTTGTACTCATCCGAGACTACCGGGTGGAGCAAAATGATCTTGGTTGAGAACCCGAATGCCATTGTTACTTATCAGTTTGACACCATTTTGCATCCGTGTGCCATTGAGTAGACGGGGCACACCGCGGTTGCAGGAAAAAGAAAATTCTCTTTGCCATCAAGTGTGGCTACTAGAGCATGAAAATAGTGATGTACAGTGTGGACGAGCAAGAACTTTCACTCGTTAATTTACAAGATTACAATTTTTCACGTTTTCTTTTTTTTTCAATTTTACTTTGTTTGTTTTCCGATTTTCATCTTTCTGTTTTAGTTCACTTGTTCACCAGGTTTCCATGGTCTTCATGGTTATCTTCGCTTCTTCGTGATTTTTTCTGGTTCTCTTCATTTTTTGTTTGTTGGTTTTTGTGTTTCTTCACCGGTATCTTTGTGTGTGTGTTTCTACACATGTCTACCTTTACAGAATGTACATTTTTATGTGAAGTCCACACTCGCAGTCTATTTGTTCGACGACACGTAGTGGCAGCGGCGCCACTCTTGGCTCAACGGCTGGCGAATGACTCCCCCATGTTGCTGTGGTGCTGCACTACTTTCAGCCTCCGCTGCGCCGTCGCTCATGCTTATAGAGTGATTGGGCGACTTTCCCCCAACCACCAAGAATGAATCCACCTCCACTGCAACTCAGCCTCCACTTGCTGATCGACAACGTTATCTGTGAGATTTTGTCCTGCATCCTATTGGATGGCCCGACGATCCTCGTCCACACCTTCATCTTCTGCACCACCTTGCTAGAGATCATCTCTGACCCTACCTTTTTTCGCAACTACATGGCCTTCCACGGGACGCCCATGATCTTGGGCGGCCTCAATAACAAATCCTACGAGAGCAACGATGTCTCTCAATTCTTTACCACTGGAGCCTTTGTAGGATCGAAAGTATGTCTAGAGGGGGGGTGATTAGACTACTTGACCAAATAAAAATCTATCATTTTCCCAATTTTAGTCTTTGGCAGATTTTAGCTATCTTAGCACAAGTCAAGCAATCTTAACACAATTCAAGCAAGCATGCAAAGAGTCTATGAGCAGCGGAAAGTAAAGCATGCAACTTGCAAGAATGTAAAGGGAAGGGTTTGGAGAATTCAAACGCAATTTGAGACACGGATGTTTTTGTCGTGGTTCCGATAGGTGGTGCTATCGTACATCCATGTTGATGGAGACTTCAACCCACGAAGGGTAACGGTTGCGCGAGTCCACGGAGGGTTCCACCCACGAAGGGTCCACGAAGAAGCAACCTTGTCTATCCCATCATGGCCATCGCCCACGAAGGACTTGCCTCACTAGCGGTAGATCTTCACGAAGTAGGCGATCTCCTTGCCCTTACAAACTCCTTGGTTCAACTCCACAATCTTTGTCGGAGGCTCCCAAGTGTCACCTAGCCAATCTAGGAGACACCACTCTCCAAGAAGTAACAAATGGTGTGTTGATGATGAACTCCTTGCTCTTGTGCTTCAAATGATAGTCTCCCCAACACTCAACTCTCTCTCACAGGATATGGATTTGGTGGAAAGAAGATTTGAGTGGAAAGCAACTTGGGGAAGGCTAGAGATCAAGATTCATATGGTGGGAATGGAATATCTTGGCCTCAACACATGAGTAGGTGGTTCTCTCTCAGAAAATGTGTATTGGAAGTGCATGTACGTTCTAATGGCTCTCTCCACGAATGAATAGTGGGTGGAGGGGTATATATAGCCTCCACACAAAAACTAACCGTTACACACAATTTACCAATCTCGGTGAGACCGAATTGAGAAACTCGGTCGGACCGATTTAGCAAACCTAGTGACCGTTAGGATTTTCGATGGGACTGAGATGCAACTCGGTAGGACCGATATGGTTAGGGTTAGGGCACAACGTAATCTCGGTGTGACCGATTACACAAACTCGGTGGGACCGATTTTGGTAATAAGCTAACCAAAGAGTTGGTCAGGTAAACTCGGTGGGACCGATCGCTCATTTCGGTGGGACCGAAATGTTACAAAAGGAAAACAGAGAGTTTACATTGCAATCTTGGTGGGACCGATCGCTCATCTCGGTAGGACCGAAACTTTACAAAGGGAAACATAGAGATTACAACCCCATCTCGGTGTGACCGAGATCCCTATCGATGAGACCGATTTGCCTAGGGTTTGTGGCAGTGGCTATGACATCTGAACTCGGTGGCGCCGGATAGAAAGAATCGGTGGGGCCAAGTTTGACTTCTGGTTTAGGTCATATGTGGATGTGGGAAGGTAGTTGAGGGTTTTGGAGCATATCACTAAGCACTATGAAGCAAGAACCTCATCAAGCAACACCTCATCCCTCCTTGATAGTATTGGCTTTTCCTATAGACTCAATGTGATCTTGGATCACTAAAATATAAAATGTAGAGTCTTGAGCTTTGAGCTTGAGCCAATCTTTTTGTCCTTAGTATTTTGAGGGGTCCACTTTCCTCATCCATGCCATGCCATTCATTGAGCTTTTCCTGAAATATTAATCTTGGAATAGTATTAGCTCAATGAGCTATATGTTGTTATGAATTACCAAAACCACCTAGGGATATTGCACTTATAGCCTTCTGCCCACTCGTTTGCGAGCACCGAGACTCAGATGTGGTCGACTCCCGCCATGTACGCATTCTCTTCTATAGGCCTGGGGAGAAGGATACGGGTTTCATCGTTTGGACCCCATCACTGACCACTGGCAGGTGATTTCGACTGACTCCAAGCTATTGAAGATTCTTTGTGCTTGTGAGGAGATAACCTGGATGGTCGCGGACCTCTGCGCCACGGACTATTGCGATCACATGGGTTAACGGTCCCTTCCTCGTGGCTTTGTTTGGCTCCAGCGTGGTACAAAAGACCATGTTCACCTCCGTTTACTCATCTGAGACTACCGAGTGGGGCGAAATGATCTCGGTTGAGAATCAGAGTGTCGTTGTTACATATTCGTTTGGCACCATCTTGCATCTGTATGTCATTGAGGAGATGGGGGCACACCATGGTTGGGGAAAGGAAGTCTATTTCCTGATCAAGTAGGGCTACCGCGGCATGAAAATAGTGATGTATAATGTGGGCTTTCACTAGTTCATTTGTAGGACCATGGTTTTGTGTGTTTTCTTTGGTTTTTCCTTTTTTTACTTTGTTTCATTACTGGTTTTTCAACTTTCTATTTTAGTTCATTTCTTTACCGGTTTTCCATGGTTTTCATGATTTTCTTTGCTTATTTTTCATGGTTTCCTTTGGTTTTTCTTTGTTGGTTGTCGGCTTTCTTGACCAGTTTCTTTGTGTGTGTTTCCCACACATGTCTATTTTTACACAATTTTAAGTGTGATCCCCTTTGGTTGCCTGTTCGTTTGACGGCATGCTGCAGCGGTGGCTCCCCTTTCGGCTCGATAGACGGTGCACAACTTCCCCCATGCTGCCGTGGTGCCACACTGCTTCCAGCCTCAGCCGCTTATGCTGATAGAGCGATAGGGCGACTCGCCCCCAACAACCCGCAATGAATCCCCCTCCACCGCAACTCAGCCTCCACCCGCTGATCGATGATGTTATCCATGAGATTTTGTTCCGCATCTCGTCAGATGACCCAACGAGCCCCGTACACACCTCCGTCGTCTGCACCACCTTGCTTGAGATCATATCCGACCCCGCTTTTTTCCGTGACTACCGAGCCTTCCACGGGACACCCCTGATCTTGTGCTATCTCCACAACAAATCCTATGAGAGACACAACGTCGCTCAATTCCTTCTCATCGGAACCTACCACCCACTTGTTTGCGAGCACCGAGATTAGGATGCAGTCGACTCCCGCCATGGTCGCGTCCTCTTATACACGCCCAGGGAGTAGGATACATATTTCATCGTTCGGAACCCCATTACCGACAACCAATGGGTTATTTCCACCGAATCAAAGCTATTGAAGACACTCCGTGCTGGAAAAGAAATAACCTGGATGGTCATGGTCCTCTGCGCCAAGTACTACTGCTACCACCTGGGCTGCCATGATGATCCCTTCCTTGTGGCTTTTGTCGGCTTCAACATGGTAGAAAAGACCATCTTTGCCTCTGTTTACTCATCCGTGACTACCGAGTGGAGCGAAATGATCTTAGTTGAAAACCCAAATGCCATCATTACTTATTCGTTTGGCACCATTTTGCATCTGTGCGCTATTGAGTAGACTGGGCACACTGCGGTTGCAGGAAATGAAGTCTCTTTCTCGTCAAGTGTGGCTACTGAAGCATGAAAATAGTGATGTACAATGTGGGCGAGCAAGAACTTTCACTTGTTAATTTGCAGGATTACAATTTTATGCCTTTCTTCGGCATTTCTTGTTTTACTTCATTTGTTTACCGGTTTCGTCTTTATGTTATAGTTCACTTGTTCACCGGTTTTCCGTGGTCTTCATGGTTTTCTTTGATTCTTCACTGATTTTTTTATGGTTCTCTTCAGTTTTTATTTGTTGTTTGTTGGCATTTCTTCACCGGTATCTTTGTGTGTTTTTCCACACATGTCTACTTCTACACAATGTACATTTTTATGTGAAGTCCACACTCGCATCTTGTTTGTTCGACGGCATGTAGCGGTGTCGGCGCCCCTTTTGGCTCAATGGCCGGCGCATGACTCCCCCATGTTGCCGCGGTGCCGCTGCTTCTAGTTCCAGCCTCCTCCGCCTCTAATGCTGGTAGAGCCATAGGATGACTCATCTCCAACCACCCACAACGGATCAGCCTCCACAGCAACTCGGCCTCCACTCGTTGATCGATGACATTATCCGCGAGATTTTGTTCCGCATCCCATCGGATAATCCGACAAGCCTGAGAACGAAATATGCCCTAGAGGCAATAATAAAGTTGTTATTTATATTTCCTTATATCATGATAAATGTTTATTATTCATGCTAGAATTGTATTAACCGGAAACTTATTACATGTGTGAATACATAGACAAACAGAGTGTCACTAGTATGCATCTACTTGATTAGCTCGTTGAATCAATGATGGTTATGTTTCCTGACCATAGACATGGGTTGTCATTTGATTAACTGGATAACATCATTAGAGAATGATGTGATTGACTTGACCCATCTGTTAGCTTAGCACGATGATCCTTTAGTTTGTTGCTATTGCTTTCTCCATAACTTATACATGTTCCTATGACTATGAGATCATGCAACTCCCGAATACAGGAGGAACACTTAGTGTGCTATCAAACATCACAACGTAACTGGGTGACTATAAAGATGCTCTACAGGTGTCTCTGATGGTGTTTGTTGAGTTGGCATAGATCGAGATTAGGATTTGTCACTCCGAGTATCGGAGAGGTATCTCTGGGCCCTCTTGGTAATGCACATCACTATAAGCCTTGCAAGAAATGTGACTAATGAGTTAGTTGCGGGATGATGCATTACGGAACGAGTAAAGGGACTTGCCGGTAACGAGATTGACCTAGGTATTGAGATACCGACGATCGAATCTCGGGCAAGTAACATACTGATGACAAAGAGAACAACGTATGTTGTTGTGCAGTTTGAACGATAAAGATCTTTGTAGAATATGTAGGAACCAATATGAACATCCAGGTTCCGCTATTGGTTATTGACCGGAGATGAGTCTCGGTCATGTCTACATAGTTCTCGAACCCGTAGGGTCCGCACGCTTAACATTTGGCGACGATCAATATTATAAGTTTATGTGTTTTGATGTACCAAAGGTAGTTCGGAGTCCCGGATATGATCACGGACATGACGAGGAGTCTTGAAATGGTCGAGATGTAAAGATCGATATATTGGAAGCCTATATTTGGACATCGAAATGGTTCCGGATGAGTTCGGGCATTTTCCGGAGTACCGGGAGGTTACCGGAACCCCCCCGGGGAGTATATGGGCCTTATTGGGCCTTAGTGGAATAGAGGAGAGCAAGGGAAAAGGTGGGAGGCGCCCCCTAGCCCAATCCGAGTTGGGTGGGGCCGCCCCCCTTTCCTTCCCTCTCTCCTCCCCTTCCTTTTCTCCTATTCCTACTACTTGGAAGGGGGGAATCCTACTCCCGATGGGAGTAGGACTCCCCTAGGGCGCGCCATAGAGGGCCGGCCCTCCCCCCTCCACTCCTTTATACACGGGGGAGGGGGGCACCCAATAGACACAAAAGTTGATCATTGTCTTAGCCGTGTGCAGTGCCCCCCTCCATCATAATCCACCTCGGTCATATTGTCGTAGTGCTTAGGCTAAGCCCTGCGCCGGTAGCTTCATCATCACCGTCATCATGCCGTCATGCTGATGAAGCTCTCCCTCACCACTCAGCTGGATCAAGAGTTCGTGGGACGTCACCGAGTTGAACGTGTGTAGATCACGGAGGTGTCGTACTTTCGTTACTAGGATCGGTCAGATCGTGAAGATGTACGACTACATCAACCGCGTTGTCATAACGCTTCTTCTTACGTTCTATGAGGGTACGTGGACAACACTCTTCCCGATCGTTGCTATGCATCACCATGATAGATCTTGCGTGTGCGTAGGATTTTTTTTTAAATTACCGTGTTCCCCAACAGTGGCATCAGAGCCAGGTCTATGCGTAGATGTTATATGCACGAGTAGAACACAAAGGAGTTGTGGGCGTGGGTATATACATATTGCTTGCCGTCACTAGTTGATTCTTGATTCAACGGTATTGTTGGATGAAGCGGCCCAGACCGACATTACGCGTACGCTTACGCGAGACTGGTTCTACCGACGTGCTTCGCACACAGGTGGCTAGTTGGTGTCAGTTTCTCCAACTTTAGTTGAATCGAATTCAATGAATATGGTTCTTTCTGAAGATCAAAAGCAATCACTATACCGCGTTGTGGTTTTTGATGCGTAGGTAAGAATGGCTCTTGCTCAGCCCATAGCAGCCACGTAAAACTTGCAACAACAAAGTAGAGGACGTCTAAATTGTTCTTGCAGGGCATGTTGTGATGTGATATGGTCAAGGCATGATGCTAAATTTTATTGTATGAGATGATCATATTTTTTGTAACAGAGTTATCAGCAACTGGCAGGAGCCATATGGTTGTCGCTTTATTGTATGAAATGCAACTGCCATGTAATTGCTTCACTTTATCACTAAGCGGTAGCGATAGTCGTAGCAGCAATAGTTGGCGAGACGACAACGATGCTTCGATGGAGATCAAGGTGTCAAGCTGGTGACGATGGTGATCATGATGGTGCTTTGGAGATGGAGATCAAAGGCACAAGATGATGATGACCATATCATATCACTTATATTGATTGCATGTGATGTTTATCCTTTATGCATCTTATTTTGCTTAGTTCGGCGGTAGCATTATAAGATGATCTCTCACTAAATTTCAAGGTACAAATGTTCTCCCTGAGTATGCACCGTTTGCTACAATTCGTCGTGCCGAGACACCACGTGATGATCGGGTGTGATAAGCTCTGCGTTCACATACAATGGGTGCGAGCCAGTTTTGCACACGCAGAATACTCGGGTTAAACTTGACGAGCCTAGCATATGCAGATATGGCCTCGGAACACTGAGACCGAAAGGTCGAGCATGAATCATATAGTAGATATGACCAACATAGTGATGTTCACCATTGAAAACTACTCCATCTCATGTGATGATCGGACATGGTTTAGTTGATATGGATCACGTGATCACTTAGATGATTAGAGAGATGTCTATCTAAGTGGGAGTTCTTAAGTAATTTGATTAATTGAACTTTAATTTATCATGAACTTAGTACCTGATAGTATTTTGCATGTCTATGTTGTTGTAGATAGATGGCCCGTGTTGTTGTTCCGTTGAATTTTAATGTGTTCCTAGAGAAAGCTAAGTTGAAACATGATGGTAGCAACTACACAGACTGGGTCCGTAACTTGAGGATTATCCTCATTGCTGCACAGAAGAATTACGTCCTAGAAGCACCGCTAGGTGACAAACCCGCTGCAGGAGCAATGCCAGATTTTGTGAACACCTGGCAGAGCAAAGCTGATGACTACTCGATAGTTCAGTGTGCCATGCTTTACGGCTTAGAACCGGGACTTCAATGACGTTTTGAAGGTCATGGAGCATATGAGATGTTCCAGGAGTTGAAGTTAATATTTCAAGAAAATGCCCGGATTGAGAGATATGAAGTCTCCAATAAGTTCTACAGCTGCAAAATGGAGGAGAATAGTTCTGTCAGTGAACATATACTCAGAATGTCTGGGTACCACAACCACTTGACTCAGCTGGGAGTTAATCTTCCTGATGATAGTGTCATTGACAGAGTTCTTCAATCACCGCCACCAAGCTACAAGAGCTTCGTGATGAACTGTAATATGCAAGGGATGGATAAGACTATTCTCGAGCTCTTCGCAATGCTAAAGGCTGCGGAGGTAGAAATCAAGAAAGAGCATCAAGTGTTGATGGTCAACAAGACCACTAGTTTCAAGAAAAAAGGGTAAAGGGAAGAAGGGGAACTTCAAGAAGAACAGCAAACCAGTTGCTGCTCAAGTGAAGAAACCCAAGTCTGGACCTAGGCCTGAAACTGAGTGCTTCTACTGCAAAGGGACTGGTCACTGGAAGCGGAACTGCCCCAAGTATTTGGCGGAGAAGAAGGATGGCAAAGTGAAAGGTATATTTGATATACATGTTATTGATGTGTACCTTACTAATGCTCGCAGTAGCGCCTGGGTATTTGATACTGATTCCGTTGCTAATATTTGCAACTCAAAACAGGGGCTACGGATTAAGCGAAGATTGGCTAGGGATGAGGTGACGATGCGCGCGGGAAATGGTTCCAAAGTCGATGTGATCACCGTTGGCACGCTACCTCTACATCTACCTTCGGGATTAGTTTTAGACCTAGATAATTGTTATTTGGTGCCAGCTTTGAGCATGAACATTATATCTGGATCTTGTTTGATGTGAGACGGTTATTCATTTAAATCAGAGAATAATGGTTGTTCTATTTATATGATTAATATCTTTTATGGTCATGCACCCTTTATGAGTGGTCTATTTTTACTAAATCTTGATAGTAGTGATACACTTCATAGTATTGAAGCCAAAAGAAGCAAAGTTGATAATGATAGTGCAACTTATTTGTGGCACTGCCGTTTGGGTCATATTGGTGTAAAGCGCATGAAGAAACTACATTCTGATGGACTTCTGGAATCACTTGATTATGAATCACTTGGTACTTGCGAACCATGCCTCATGGGCAAGATGACTAAAAATCCGTTCTCTAGAACAATGGAGCGAGCAAAAGAGTTATTGGAAATCATACATACTGATGTATGTGGGCCAATGAACATTGAGGCTCGCGGCGGATATCGTTATTTTCTCACCTTCATAGATGATTTGAGCAGATATGGGTATATCTACTTAATGAAACATAAGTCTGAAACATTTGAGAAGTTCAAAGAATTTCAGAGTGAAGTGCAAAATCATCGTAACAAGAAAATAAAGTTTCTACGATCTGATCGTGGAGGAGAATATTTGAGTTACGAGTTTGGTCTTCATTTGAAACAATGCGGAATAGTTTCGCAACTCACGCCACCCGGAACACCACAGCGTAATGGTGTGTCCGAACGTCGTAATCGTACTTTACTAGATATGGTGTGATCTATGCTGTCTCTTACTGATTTACCGCTATCGTTTTGGGGTTATGCTTTAGAGACGACTGCATTCACGTTAAATAGGGCACCATCTAAATCCGTTGAGACGACACCTTATGAACTATGGTTTGGCAAGAAATCCAAGTTGTCATTTCTTAAAGTTTGGGGCTGCGATGCTTATGTGAAAAAGCTTCAACCTGATAAGCTCGAACCCAAATTGGAGAAATGTGTCTTCATAGGATACCAAAAGAGACTGTTGGGTACACCTTCTATCACATATCCGAAGGCAAGATATTCGTTGCTAAGAATTGATCCTTTCTAGAGAAGGAGTTTCTCTCGAAAGAAGTGAGTGGGAGGAAAGTAGAACGTGATGAGGTAATTGTACCTGCTCCCTTATTGGAAAGTAGTTCATCACTGAAATCAGTTCTAGTGATTCCTACACCAGTAAGTGAGGAAGCTAATGATGATGATTATGAAGCTTCTGATCAAGTTACTACCGAACCTCGTAGGTCAACCAGAGTAAGATCCGCACCAGAATGGTATGGTAATCCTATTCTGGAGGTCATGTTACTTGACCATGACGAACCTACGAACTATGAGGAAGCGATGATGAGCCCAGATTCCGCAAAATGGCTTGAGTCCATGAAATCTGAGATGGCATCCATGTATGAGAACAAAGTATGGACTTTGGTTGACTTTCCCGATGATCGGCATGCCATAGGGAATAAAGGGATCTTCAAGAAGAAGACCGACGCTGACGGTAATGTTACTGTCTACAAAGCTCGACTTGTTGCAAAAGGTTTTCGACTAGTTCAAGGAGTTGACTACGATGAGACCTTCTCACCCGTAGCGATGCTTAAGTCCGTCCAAATCATGTTAGCAATTGCC
The DNA here is from genome assembly GCF_003073215.2 of Triticum urartu. Taxonomy (NCBI): domain Eukaryota; kingdom Viridiplantae; phylum Streptophyta; class Magnoliopsida; order Poales; family Poaceae; genus Triticum; species Triticum urartu. The sequence continues at coordinate 29,149,970 of NC_053024.1, forward strand.
GCATTTTATGATTATGAAATTTGGCAAATGGATGTCAAAAGTGCATTCCTTAGTGGATATCTTAAAGAAGAGTTGTACATGATGCAACCAGAAGGTTTTGTCGATCCAAAAGGTGCTAACAAAGTGTGCAAGCTCCAACTATCCATTTATGGACTGGTGCAAGCCTCTCGGAGTTGGAATATACGCTTTGATAGTGTGATCAAAGCATATGGTTTTATACAGACTTTTGGAGAAGCTTGTATTTACAAGAAAGTGAGTGGGAGCTCTGTAGCATTTCTGATATTATATGTAGATGACATATTGTTGATCGGAAATGATACTGAATTTCTGAATAGCATAAAAGGATACTTGAATAAGAATTTTTCAATGAAAGACCTCGGTGAAGTTGCTTATATATTGGGCATCAAGATCTATAGAGATAGATCAAGACGCTTAATTGGACTTTCACAAAGCACATACCTTGATAAAGTTTTGAAGAAGTTCAAAATGGATCAAGCAAAGAAAGGGTTCTTGCCTGTGTTACAAGGTGTGAAGTTAGAGTCAGACTCAATGCCCGACCACTGCAGAAGATAGAGAGAAAATGAAAGTCATTCCATATGCTTCAGCCATAGGTTCTATCATGTATGCAATGATGTGTACCAGACCTGATGTGTGCCTTGCTATTAGTTTAGCAGGGAGGTACCAAAGTAATCCAGGAGTGGATCACTGGACAATGGTACGGTAAAGAACGTCCTGAAATACCTGAAAAGGACTAAGGATATGTTTCTCGTTTATGGAGGTGACAAAGAGCTCGTCGTCAACGGTTATGTCGATGCAAGCTTTGACACTGATCCGGATGACTCTAAGTCACAAACCGGATACGAATTTTTATTAAATGGTGGAGCTGTCAGTTGGTGCAATTCCAAGCAGAGCGTCGTGGCGGGATCTACGTGTGAAGCGGAGTACATAGCTGCTTCGGAAGCAGCAAATGAAGGAGTCTGGATGAAGGAGTTCATATCCGATCTAGGTGTATTATCTAGTGCATCGGGTCCAATGAAAATATTTTGTGACAACACTAGTGCAATTGCCTTGGCAAAGGAATCCAGATTTCACAAGAGAACCAAGCACGTCAAGAGATGCTTCAATTCCATCCGCGATCAAGTCAAGGAGGGATACATGGAGATTTGCAAGATACATACGAATCTGAATGTTGCAGACCCGTTGACTAAGCCTCTCTTACGAGCAAGACATGATCAGCACCAAGACTCCATGGGTGTTAGAATCATTACAATGTAATCTAGATTATTGACTCTAGTGCAAGTGGGAGACTGGAGGAAATATGCCCTAGAGGAATAATAAAGTTGTTATTTATATTTCCTTATATCGTGATAAATGTTTATTATTCATGCTAGAATTGTATTAACCGGAAACTTAGTGCATGTGTGAATACATAGACAGACAGAGTGTCACTAGTATGCCTCTACTTGACTAGCTCGTTGAATCAATGATGGTTATGTTTCCTGACCATAGACATGAGTTGTCATTTGATTAACGGGATCGCATCATTAGATAATGATGTGATTGACTTGACTCATCCGTTAGCTTAGCATGATGATCGTTTAGTTTGTTGCTATTGCTTTCTCCATAACTTATACATGTTCTTCCTATGACTATGAGTCATGCAACTCCTGAATACCGAAGGAACACTTAGTGTGCTATCAAACGTCACAACGTAACTAGGTGACTATAAAGATGCTCTACAGGTGTCTCTGATGGTGTTTGTTGAGTTGGCATAGATCGAGATTAGGATTTGTCACTCCGAGTATCGAAGAGGTATCTCTAGGCCCTCTCGGTAATGCACATCACTATAAGCCTTGCAAGCAATGTGAATAATGAGTTATTTGCGTATGATGCATTATGGAACGAGTAAAGAGACTTGCCGGTAACGAGATTGAACTAGGTATTGAGATACCGACGATCGAATCTCGGGCAAGTAACATACCGATGACAAAGGGAACAACGTATGTTGTTGTGCTGTTTGACCGATAAAGATCTTCGTAGAATATGTAGGAACCAATATGAGCATCCTGGTTCCGCTATTGGTTATTGACCGGAGATGAGTCTCGGTCATGTCTACATAGTTCTCGAACCCGTAGGGTCCGCACGCTTAACGTTCGGTGACGATCGGTGTTATGAGTTTATGTGTTTTGATGTACCGAAGGTAGTTCGGAGTCCCGGATATGATCACGAAAACGACGAGGAGTCTTCAAATGGTCGAGACGTAAAGATCGATATATTGGAAGCCTATGTTTGGACATCGGAATGGTTCCGGATGAGTTCGGGCATTTTCCAGAGTACCGGGAGGTTACCGGAACCCCCCGGGGAGTATATGGGCCTTATTGGGCCTTATTGGAATAGAGGAGAGGAAGGGAAAAGGTGGGAGGCGCGCCCCTAGCCCAATCCGAATTGGGTGGGCCCCCCCTTTCCTTCCCTCTCTCCTCCCCTTCCTTCTCTCCTACTCCTACTACTTGGAAGGGGGGAATCCTACTCCCGGTGGGAGTAGGACTCCCCTAGGGCGCTCCATAGAGGGTCGTCCCTCCCCCCTCCTCCACTCCTTTATATACGGGGAGGGGGCACCCCATAGACACAAAAGTTGATTATTGTCTTAGCCGTGTGCGGTGCCCCCTCCACCATAATCCACCTCGGTCATATCGTCGTCGTGCTTAGGCAAAGCCCTGCGCCGGTAGCTTCATCATCATCGTCATAACGCCGTCATGCTGACGAAGTTCTCCCTCGACTCTCAGCTGGATCGAGAGTTCGTGGGACATCACCGATCCTAGTAACGAAAGTACGGCACCTCCGCGATCCAAGTACCGAAAGTACGTCTTCACGATCGCGGAGGCGCCGTACTTTCGGTACTAGGATCGGTCGGATCGTGAAGACATACGACTACATAAACCACGTTTTCATAACGCTTCCGCTTACGGTCTACGAGGGTACGTAGAGAACACTCTTCCCTCTCGTTGCTATGCATCACCATGATAGATCTTGCGTGTGCGTAGGAATTTTTTTGAAATTACCGCGTTCCCCAACAGCCTCGTCCACGCCTTTGCCGTCTGCACCACCTTGCTCGAGATTATCTTTGACCATGCCTTTTTTCACGACTATCGGGCCTTCCATGGGACGCCCACGGTCTAGGGCTACCTCCACAACAAATCCTATGAAAGCAACGACGTCGCTCAATTCGTTCCCAACAAAGCCTTATGCACACTCGTTTGCGAGAACGAAGACTGGGATGCGGTCGAAACCCGCCATGCCCGCGTCCTCTTCTACACGCCTGGGAAGGATACAGATTTCATTGTTTGGGACCCCATCATGACAACCAGCGGGTGAGTTCCACCTACTCCAAGATATTGAAGATACTTTCTGCAGAATAGGACATAACCTGGATGGTCACGGACCTCTGCGCCAAGGACTGTTGCGACCCCTGGGCTACCATGGCGGTCCCATCCTCGTGGCTTTCGTCGGCTCCAAACGTGGTAGAGAAGACCATGTTTGCCTCCGTTTACCCATCCGAGACAACCGACTGGAGCGAAATGATATCGTTTGAGAACCAAAGTACCGTCGTTACGTATCCGTTTGAAACCATCTTGCATATGTATGCCATTGAGGAGACGGGGCACACTGCGGTTGGGGGAAAGAAAGTGTATATCCCCATAAAGTGGGGCTACTATAGCATGAAACTAGTGATGTACAATGTGGGCGAGCAAGAAATTTCACTTATTAATTGGTAGGGCTAAGGTATTTTGCGTTTTCTTCGGGTTTTCCTGTTTTACTTTGTTTCATTACTATTTTCCATCTTTCTGTTTTAGTTCATTTCTTCACCTATTTTCTGTGGTTTTCATGGTTTTCTTTGCTTCTTCACTGATTTTTTATGGATTTCTTTGGTTTTTCTTTGTTGTGTTTTGGCGTTTCTTCATCAGTTTTTTGTGTGTGTTTCCGACATATGTCTACTTTTACACAATGTATATTTTTAAGTGTAGTCCCCACTGGTAGCCTGTTCGTTCGACGGCACGCAGCGGCGTGGCGCCCCTTTTGGCTCAACGGGTGGCGTACTGCTACTCCATGCTGCCGCGACACCACAATGCTTCCAACCTCCGCCCCTTTGCCACTAATGCTGATAGAGCGATAGGGCAACTCGCCCCAACCACCCGCCATGAATCCACCTCCACCGCAACTCAGCCTCCACTCGCTGATCAACGACGCTATCCGCGAGATTTTGTTCCGCATCCAGTCAGATGACCCGACGAGCCTCGTCCACGCCTCAATCGTCTGCCACCTTACTTGAGATCATCTCTTACCCTGCTTTTTTAGCGGCTACCAGGCCTTCCACGGGACGCCCCCGATCTTGGTCTACCTCCGCAACAAATCCTACGAGAGCCACGACGTTGCTCAATTTGTTCCCACCAAAGCTTTCTGCCCACTCATTTGCGAGCACGGAGACTAGGATGCGGTCGACTCCCGCCATGGCCGCGTCCTCTTCTACACAACCCGGGAGAAGGATACATATTTCATCGTTTGGGACCCCATCAACGACAACCAACGAGTGATGTCCACCGACTCCAAGCTATTTAAGACACTTTGTGATGGAGAGGAGATAACCTGGATGGCCGCGGTCCTCTGTGCCAAGAACTGTTGCGACCACCTAGGCTACCATGACGGTCCCTTCCTCTTATCTTTCGTGGGCTCCAACGTGGTAGGAAAAGACCATGTTCACCTTTGTTTACTCATCTGAGACTACTGAGTGAAGCAAAATGATCTCGGTTGAGAACCCGAATGCCATCGTTACGTATCCGTTTGGCACCATCTTGCATCTATATGCCATTGTGGAGATGGGGCACCATGCGGTTGTGGGAAAGAAAGCCCATTTCCTCATCAGGTGGGGCTACTGGAGCTTATAAATAGTGATGTACAATGTGAGCGAACAAGAACTTTCACTCGTTAATTTGTCGGACTACTGTTTTCGCGTTTAGTTTGATTTTCCCTGTTTTACTTTGTTTCTTTACTGCTTTTTCGTCTTTATGTTCTAGTTCATTTGTTCGCCGGTTTTTCGTGGTTTTCTTCGATTCTTCGCTGGTTTTTGCTTGTTTTCTTCGTTTTTTTCTTTCTTTCTTTAATTGGTTTCTTTCGTCTTTGGCATTTCCTCACCATTTTGTGTGTGTTTGTTTTCTACACATGTCTACTTTTACACAATGTACACTTCTAGTTTAGACGTAGTACATTTTATTGATAGACATCGACCATTTTTCAGAGACACAATGTACATTTTTAAGAATTCATGTTTTTAATATTGAAAATATGTTGAATTTTTTTAAATACATGTTTGGAACTTTTTAAAATATATGATAAACATTTTTCAAATACATGATGTACATTTTTTGAATACATGTTTCGTGAATATCTTTTCCTCTTTTTCTTATTATTTTCTTTCCCCTTTGTCAATTATATCTGAATTTTTGTGTGCACTGTATGTTTTTCATATACATCAAGAACTTTTTTATATACGTTTAACATTTTGAAAATACATGGTTTTTCAAATATTATTTATTTTTTGCACACATTGTACATTGTTGTTTACATGTAAATAATTTTTTTATACATTTTATGAATACACAATTAACACCTTTTCAAACACATGATTTTGGACATTTTTCCAAAATGTTATACACACTTTTCAAATATGCATTGATTTTTTATTTACACTAAGCAATCATTTTTGTAGATTGTATAAACATATCTTAAAAGTGTCATGAACATATTTATGAAACGCCTGAACATTTTAAAAAATGTAAGTTTCATGTTTTTGAATGGTAGTTTTTTTTATAAATTACGCAATTCTTTTACATTGTGTAAACATTTTGTAAAAATGTCAAATACATTTTTAATGACATGAACATTTTTAAAATGTCACAAACAGTTTGTTTAATGTTATCAACATTGTTTGAATTAAGTTAACATGTTTGCAAACTCATGATTTACAGATATAGTTCTTTTTTCTTTCTTTTGGAATATATGTGTTTACAATATTTTCAAAAATAATAATGAAAGAATAATGAAATGACATGGGAAAAAAGTAATAACCTAGAAGATATGTGTAATCAAGGGATCGGGCAAGGTCTAAGTGATCTTAACTAAAGGAGAATAAGGTGGGTATTTGGTCTTCTGATTAAATGCCAATCTATCCAACAAGACTTAAAGTTGTCACAACAATTTAAACTGGTTAAACGTATCTTACATCTTCTCTGAGCAACTGTTTTTTTAGAAAAAAGATTATATATCCCTGACCTTTGCATCTAGACGACATGCAACCATTTTTATTAATTATTCACAAAGATCTTACAAAGTAATACATCAGTTAGATTAAAGTCATCATCTTGGCAACACACTTGTCACTACTCCTATCCCTTAATGAAGGGGTGCCAAATGTCCGAATCAAATACCAAACAGACATCGCACTAAACTTGGCTTCGTGTTGCTTGCTTCCACTGGAGGGTGGTGAGAGAAGAAAACTTTGTTGCCGTGCTCTGTAGTGAAAAAACAGAGCCGCGCCGTTCGCCTACGAACCCGTGTACACGGACGCAAACCATGTCAGCCGCAACCGCCCGTCCGTCGGCATGACGGATTGACAGGCCGATCGACGGCGACGGCCACCTAAACGGAATTTGTCGAGCACTAGCTGGTACTATTCGCCGTTACCCGTGCTGGTTCCGATCCGACCGCGACGCGCGGGAGCAGACTTGGTCGTCGTCGTTGCCTTCTCGATTCTGGACCGAAGCGAACGGGGACTGCGCCGTGGCTTCAGACTGGTTCGTTCCTGGCGAGCTTATCTGTCCGCGCAGTCATCTGTCCCGATCTTGCGTGTATATACTCCCTCCATTTTAAAATATAGTGTGTTTACGTTTTCCGAGGTCAAATTTTGACCATAAATTTAACGAACGAGACCGACTGCGGCGGGAGAAAAAGTTACATAATTAAAAACTTCTTTCGAATACGAATTCACTGATATAACTTTTGCCCCCGCCGCAATCGGTCTTGATAGTTAAATTTACGGTCAAAGTTAAAACACGTGGATAGAGGAAGCACTACATTGTGAAATGGAGGGAGTACTTTTTAGAGTAAAATGCACTAGCGGTCATTGAACTTGCGTCGATAGCTCACTTTGATCGTCGTACTTAAGAATACGGTCAATACGGTTACTATGTACGATTGTTGGTGATTATACGGTCACTACCTCACTGTATGGCTTCGTATTTTTTCTGGTTGACCGGTCAAACAGTCTAAGTGGCGCCACATCAACTCGCGTTCTCTCACTGCCTGTGCGGGGGCAGTATGTCAGTGGGGTAAAAAAATCGTATTCTCTGCCTATGTGAATCGCCGCATGTGAGTGGGTTAAACTAAAATTGTGGACGTTAGCATGGATCTCTCGCTCGCCGCCGCCGACCACGTAAACTAGCCGGTTGAGCGCACAACCTTTTTGTGTAAAAAAATTGGTTGATACTTAATACTCCGTATAAATTACCCACGACGCACACAGGACGTGAACACATTGTACGCACGCACGCGCTAGCACACAGCAGTCAGCAGGCATGCACACAACGAACACCCAGCACAATACTCACACTAGTACACGCGCACACACGTCGGGCGAGTCTTGACGCACCGAGCATCATCCATGCATCCGCTCTCGTCGACGTCTACCTTCGACCAGCTCGGCTGCAGCCGCCGCCCGACAGGCGAGATACGTAAGCCCACGACCACGCGCGCTCGGCGTCGACGCCGGGGCCGTCGACCGCTGCGCCATCAGCAAGACACCGAGAAGTGATGTGCATGCATAGGAGTGTAATCGCGTGTGTCGGTGTATGGTGTGTGCGCGCGCGTTCTTGCACCTGTGTGTTGTGGGCGCACGTGCATGCGTGCTGGGAGTGTGCTGTCCGTGCTTTGTACTAGTAATACTAAATACAGTAAATAATAAGAGGTTGATCCAATTTTGCATCACAAAGGTTTCCGCGCGCGCTCAATTTGCTAGCGCGTCTGGGTTGGACCAAGAGGTCCCTGTGTCGATTCGCCTAAAAAACATAATTTTAGTTTATTTTGTTTATTTCTTTATATCCCATTGACATGTGGGACCTGAGTTGATGAGGCACCATTTGGATTGTTTGACCAGTCACTTGAAAAAAATACAAAGCCATACGATGAGGCAGTGACCGTATAATCACCAACAGTCATATATAGTGACCGTATTGACCATATTTTTAAGTACGATGACCAAAATGAGCTACCGACGCAAGTTCAATTACCGTCAATGCATTTTACTCTACTTTTTACAAGCAATAAAGAGCAATTTCAATGGGGCGACCCAAACGAACGTCGCATTTGTCCGTTTTTTGTCCGTTTGATTAGGCCGTCCACCGGGCATCCATTCAGTTTTGCATTTGGATCGGCAATGCGCCCAACACGCCGATCCATTTCATGTCCGCATTCAACTTTTAAATAAAAAAGGTCTGCGGCTGATCGTGCCAGCGACCATGCCTCATGCCGGCACCATGGCAGCGCCGGCATACAATGCCGACTTCAGAAAATACCACAGTTCATGCTGGCGCACTCGCCAGCCGGCCGGCACACATGCCAGCACACAAAAAATGGTGGGACTTGAGTTCGACCACGCCATCGCGGCTCTCGTGGTCATGCCGGCACACCTGCCGGCATACAAAAAGATGGCCCTCGACGCCATAGATCACTCGTCCTCGAACTTGAGCATGCCGGCCTGCATCTTCTGGAACCACAGCCTCTTTCTTGGCGACAAGGTGTTGAGATCCACCTTCATGATCTCCACCCCGGTCATCATGCTTGCAAGAGCCACTTCTTTCGCCTTTGTCTTGGCGTTGGCGGCCTCGATCTTTAGCATCTTGGCTTACTTCTCCGCCTCGAGCTCGAACATCTTGGCTTGCTTCTCGGCGTTAAGATCAAGCCTCCTTCTTTGGATCTTCATGAAAGTATCCGTTTGCTCCGCCTTGAAACGTCGGCGCTCCTCCTTCCTTGAGTCCTTGAAAGGCGTTGGTGATCGCATCTCGCTTGTCCTCCTTCTTAGAGTTTGTCTTCCCCCGCGGCCGTGCCGGCTCGCCCTCCCCCACATCCTCCACGGCGCCCTTCCCCCTACGTGCCTTGAGCGCGGCATATTGGGCAGCGGCGTCGAGGTCGAGGTCGAGGCCGATTGCGTCCTCCATGGCTGGTTAGGGGGCGGAGGCGCGCGCGGGCGGGAGCGTTTTTGGAAAATGGAGGGAATGTTGGTGGCTGCCACCGACCGGCGGGCCCGAGGAAAGGAGTAGGCGCGCGCGCGTCCGTCCCGTGTCCGCGCCGATGCAAATCGCCAACGCGCCGACCCAAACGGACGCGGACGGACGACGTCCCATTGGAGTTGCTCTAATTTTTTATTTTTTTTTGCCTAGTTCAATTCGTTGACTGTTCCGGATCGGATACCGTCGTGACTTCGGTCTGTGCCGTAGGCCAGGCCTCTTCTTCCTCTGCTTTTCGGTGGTCTATGCGAGGCCACGTGATTGAGGAGTTAGACTTTGGTTGGAGAGAGCTCGCACAAGTCAATTTCTTCTTCATTCATGGTTGCTATGGTTCGCAGCGTGCATGCCTTTTGTGCAGTGCCTCCGGTCCTTTTTAGTCTGCCTATAAGTTTTATACAAAATCAAAGTATCTCTACTTTAATCAAACATATAAAAAAGGTATCAATCTTCATAATGCTAAATCAATATTGTTGGATTCATTATAAAATGTAGTTTCATAGCTATACATTTGGTATTGTAGATGTTGGTATTTTTTAATATAAATTTGATCAAACTTTGCAATGTTTGACTTGACGAAACACGAAGTAAAAAGGACCGGAGAGAGTATATAAAGGCATCTTCAATGGAAATCATAAGACGGACCACCTCAAATGTCCGTGTACAGCTCCAGGTCGGAGACCCTTCAGCGTATCCTTTTTTGACGCGGTATCCCTTGTTTCTTAACTGTGAGCTGTGACTTACAATGGACCAGACGAACGAAAAGGAGAGTGGGAGACATTATCCAACTCACAGTGGGTTGGACGAACTGACCAGAATTTCATATAGCTCCCATGCGATTTCAGACATCTGGACCAGTTTGGACATATTTGATGAGCCCTGCTGGATGGCTAAAAGTGTCTATCTCGTCACGTCCGGTCGTCCATTTCAGGCCATTTCCGTGACCTGAGGGCATCTACAATCGGCTTCTCAAATGTCTTCTATATGTTTGGGTGGACGGCCTGATCAGTGTCCGGTCATAAAATCGTGACCTAGCCGGGCTCCTCAAACCGGCCCTATAGGTACGGGTTGACCAACTCGTCTCCGGGGTGGATATAAGAGGCCTGGACACGTTTGCCATGCCAGACTGATATGCGGAACCCAGGCGGACACACGTGGGAAACCAACAGTTCGGTGAGAACGCCGCTTCGACGGGCCGCCGACGACCCTTAACTCTAGGCAGTCCCATTTCCACCATCTTCCTCCCGACCACGCCACCACTCCCTATCTACTCAAAGCTCGTTGTCCGGCAGTAGCCATGGTGCACTGCCAGATCATCACCTACGCCATGCTTACTCTGTAGTGCCGTTTGGAGCTCCTATCAGAGAACCAGGCAGGACGCGCTGCTCACATTGCAACCACTTGCCTCCGGACTTTCCGGAGGAGGAGCAGGAGACGTCAGACACGGAGATGGATGATGAGGAGGAGAAGGAAGGTGAGGCGGTTCCAGCACATCATGTTGCCGAATTCGGCATAGGCGACACGCTGGCCGTGTTTGAGGTGGCCCAAACGGAGAAGGCGGCAAGGCAACAGACCATCCTCGACTCCATTTGGTCGGAGCTTGAGGTCGCGGTAAAACTGCACTACCTCCATCAGGCGGACGCGGAGCTGGAGCAAGTTTTCGCAGACCTGGACACCAACAAGGAGCCAGAGTTGCGGGCTCCCGCCAACGACGAGGCCGGTCCATCCGGCACTGTCGACACGGAGGTCGTCGACCTCTCCGACGTATACAAGAACTACTAAGGTAGGTTTAAAAATGTATAACGTAGTACGCAGATATTTTGTGTTGCACAGTGTGGCATAGATTTATTTTTTAAGCTCGGGAGAAGCAGCTTATATTTTAAGCCGCCTAAAAGAAATGTCCCTTCGGCCAACTCCATCGCATGACCCCAAATGGTCCGGCCGCGTCCGTTTGGGGGTAAACGTACGGACAGAAAACATGGTCCAACGCGTGGGAGCAAACGGACAAACGTTTGTTTTCATCCGCTTTCAAACCATTCCCGGCCCAAATTTGGGTCGCTTTTGCGCCAAAATGGACAGCGCACGGACAGGCGGGACGCGCACGCCCCTTGTCCTCCCTGGCCCGCCCGTCGGGGACAAAGACGCCCATTTTCTCTTCCCCTGCCCTTCCCTCCGCCCCCCCCCGGCGCCATCGCCGCCGCCATCCATCAGCGCCGGTGCATTTTCCCATCCGCCTTCCTTGCTTTCCTACCAGGCCGCCCAAACCACGACCACCCCGTGCCATAGCCTACTCCACGCATGCGTTTCGTAGGACTTTTTGCCGGCGTCCGTGGATCTTTGTTGATGCAACCGGTGGGAGAGAAGCTACGGCCGTCGCCGACGCCCATCGACCCCAACACCTTCAGGCAGGCGCTGCATAGACGCAGGATGCCGCCCACCAACTTCAACCTTGCCTGCTGCTTGTGAGGGGAGCTTGAGATGTTCTTCCCGGCCGCGTCTCCACCACGACCGCAAGGTGTTGAACACTTTTCTCATAAGATACCATGGATAGTGGGGTGAGTATTTTTTTCATAACTTCATTTGTTCATCAGATGACGAAGACCTTGTGGTGGCTGCATTGGTCGTGAATGACCACACTGCTAATGCTAGGTAGCGGCCTCGGTTCAGGGGATCAATCATGGGTCATGCTCCGGCCTTGAACCGCAATAGGGAGAGTGGCCACACCCTACTCTTTGTCGATTACTTTGAGAATACCTTGCTCTTCAAACCACACCGATTCGGCCGCCGCTTCCGTATGAGGAGACATGTGTTCAATTGTATTTGAGAGGGAGTGGTAGGATATGACTGATCCTTTGAGTGCAAAGAGGATGCCCTTGGCAAGCTTGGCTTCTCCTCTTACCAGAAATGCACTTTGGTTATTCGCATGCTTGCATATGAAATTCCAGGTGATCTTGTTGTGAGTACGTGCGTATGAGTGAGTCCACATGTCTTCTATCGATGTATAGTTTATGCAAGATTGCGGTGGCAGTGTTTGGCCCTGAGTACCTGAGAGAGACAACTACCGCTGATACAGAGATGTTGTTGGTGATCAATGTCGATAGGTGCTTTCCGGGCATGCTTGCTAGTATAGATTGTATGCACTGAAAGTGAAAGAACTGTCCATTTGCTTGGCAGGGGCAATATGAGTGTCACGTGAAAGGTGCCACTGTCATACCAGAAGCGGTGGCTTCACAAGGTTTGTGGATATGGCATTCTTTCTTCGACATGGTTGGTTCTCACAATGATATCAACCTTGAAAAGGATCGATGGTTGACTAGAGGGGGCGGGGGTGGGGGGGTGAATAGGCTATTGCCACTTTTTAGCTTTTCTTAAAAAGGTTTAGAAACAAATAGGTTGTCTACATATGCAACTAGGTGAACAATCTATATGACGCTCACAACACAAGCAAGCAAGAGATACAATACAATAATAGCTTGCACAAAGTAACTAATGGTGAGAGATAACCACAAGTGGAGTCGATGGAGACGAGGATGTATTACCGAAGTTCCTTCCCTTTAGGGGGAAGTACGTCTTCGTTGGAGCAGTGTAGAGGCACAATGCTCCCCAACAAGCCACTAGGGCCACCGTATTCTCCTCACGCCCTCGCACAATGCAAGATGTCGTGATTCTACTAGTGGTTCCCTTGAAGGCGGCAACCGGACCTTTACAAACAAGGTTGGAGCTCTCTTCACAACTTAATTGGAGACTCCCAATACCACCACGAAGCTTCACCACAATGGATTGTCCCTCCAAGGTGACCTCTTCCGTCTAGGGTGCCCAAACACACAAGAGTAACAAGATCAACAAGGGATTAGTGGGAGGAATAAAATTTCTCTCGATGGAAGTGTAGATCGGGGCCCCCTCAAGCAAACCCTAGAGAATCAACAAGTTTTGTTGGCTAGGGAGAGAGATCGGGAAAAAATGAGCTTAAGGGCAACAATGGAGCTTGGGGGGAAAAGAGGTAAGTCTTCTTGGGGAAGAAGACCTTCTTATATAGTGAGGGAACAAAATCCAACCGTTTTCTGCCCACAAGTCATGCACAAGCGGTATTACCGCTCGGGGGAATGGTACTACCGCTGCACATGGTAATTCCAGTCACATCATGCAACTGACACAATCAAGGACACGGTAGTGCCGCTAGAGCGGTACTACCACTCCCGCCAGTGGTACTTCCACTTAGTGTTGCACACAGAGGTGAAACCGCAGTAGTAGAGGTAGGTAGTGCGGCAATACCACACAGGGTGGTACTACCGCTCTACTTCCTCTGGAGCGAAAATGGGTTACAGAAGCCCAAAGCTAAGCGGTACTCCGGGCGGAGGTAGAAGCCGGCAGTACCGCATAGAGTTCGGTGAAACCGCGCGAGCGGTACTATCACTTGGGAGTACCGTCTTACTACCGCTCATTTTACAGAATGCCTAAAACAAGCGGCAGTGTCTAAAGTACTAGAGTGCGGTAGTACCGCTGGAGCAGTACTGCCGCTCCCCAACACGGTACTACCGCTTGTGTGCTTCTAATAAGCCCAAGCAAAAGATAGATGGTGATCCACATTGCCGGGAAGGAAGGAGGGTGCAAAGATGAATGTGTACGTGTTGATTTTCAACCTAACCTTTCCAAATGCGGACCCCCTCTTGATAGTATAGATTTCCTATGACTCAAATCCACCAAAAAGAAATCGCTGGAAAAATAATCGTCTTCACTCTTAATCACCGAGGGCAAACAAACCGTCTCAAACCATCTAATAATCTCTAAAACTCAATGCACATAGTTAGTCTGCAAATCGCACTGTCATCAATCACCAAAACTACCAATGATAAAATATGCCCTAACAAATGTGCTTCAGTGTTCTCCAGTGTTTACAAGGCTTGCAGAAGGCCACTCCCCAGAGGTCAACTTTGATATCAATGACCACCATTACAACAAGGGATACTACCTAGCTGATGGTATCTATCCTCAGTGGTCAACTCTTGTTAAGACAATACCCAATCCACAAGGAGAGAAGCGACAAAAATTTGCCCAAATGCAAGAGAATGCCAGGAAGGATGCGGAGCGTGCTTCAATCTCGATGGGGTATCGTTTGAAACCCTGCACTAACATGGAGCACCCAAAAGTTTTGAGAGGTGATGACTGCTTGTGTTGATCATGCATAAGCGTGCTTTTGGAAGATGAGCATGGTGATAGCATCTACGACCAAGGGTTCAATTTTCAGGGCGAAGATTTTGAGCCTGAGCACCAAGAACCGGCAATCTTTGAACAGTTTGCCCAATTTCATCACGAAATACGTGATTGGTATACTCATATGCAGCTCTAAGATGTCTTGGTCAAATACATCTGGACTCACAGTGGCAACTAGTAGATGTACCGGTTTATTTTTACTTTTCATCTATTCAAAACAATTTTGATTGGGTTGTAAAACAACTATTTGATTGTGTTTTTATTTGGACGTGGAACTGTTTTATATTTTGTAAAAGGAATTGCAATGTTTGATTTATTTGCATTATTTGGTTATTTGCATAGTCATAGGGAAACGAACAAGATGCGACCGGATGTTGGATGCACCATGGACGCATTCGGGAAAATGGCTGGATGTTGCTTCATTTGCTATTATACCCAAACAAACGAAATCCGGACAGAACGGACCTTGGCTTGGGCCGTGGGTTGGAACTGGCCGTAAGGGCATCTCCAGCCGTTGGCCCCCTAAGGGGCGTCTAAAAGCGCCGCCTGGGGATGAGCCAGCGCAAAAAATGGCCCTGGAGCGAGTCGGTCCCCAGCCGTCGGCCCCCAAGGCCGCCCCAGGCGCGTATTTTAAAAAAAAGGACCGTTCGACGAAGTTATGATAAAAACTAGTTAAATTTCAGCCAAACATGACAAATTTCGATGAAATTCGCGCATTTTTATTACATTAACCTAATCTAAAAAATAAAAGGGCTGAAGTCGTCGCCGCCGTCGCTGCCATCGTCGTCGTCGGCCTTCTCCTCCTTGACGCGGGCGCCCCTGCTGGACCCCTGCCCGGCGTCACCATGGCGGACTGGCGGCGGCGCGTCGTCGTCGTTGTCGCTGTCGCATAAGACGACAACCCCGTCTTCAACGCGGCCGCGTTGACGCTCCTCGAAGCGGCGCAGGGCGGCGCACTGGCGTTCCTTCTCCTTCTCCCGGCGCGCCTTCTCCATCGCAATGGAGTCCTGGCGCACCCATTCTAGGACCGCGTCGTCGTCGTCGAACTCCGCCTCCACCGGCGCCAGCCCCGGCTCCGTCTTCACCGACGCCAGCCCCGGCTCCATCTTCGGCTTGACGAAGCGCGGAGGAGCCGACGAGGAGGGGGCGCGCCGGCCGCCCTCGTTGATGACGATGCCGACGCTGCGAGTGCGCCGATCGATTGGCGTCTCCGCCGCGAGCTCGGCCTTGACGCCGAGAAGCGCCGGAGAACCGGAGGAGTGGGAAGATGAGCGAGAGGAGGAAGACGAGGAGGGGGCGAACCTCCTTGGCGCCCATGCGTCGGTGTTGCGACGGGGCGGCCCCCGTCGCAGGATAGGTCAACGGCGGGGTGTTGCCGTCGTCGAGGGGCGTCAGCACGCCCTCCAGCGTGCGGCCCGGGACGCCCCACCACAGGTGGCGCCCCACGCTGTTCTTCACGCCGCCGACCACCGGCGCGTCGTTGGTGGAGGCCAGGCGCTGCTGCTGGCGGCGCTGGAAGTACGCCGCCCAAGCCGCGTGATTGCCGGCGGCGTACTGGGGGAGGGAGCACTCGTCGTCGGTCAGGGAGGCGCGCGCGACCTCGACCTCCTCGGCGAAGTACGTGGGCTTCGCCACGGCGTCGGGTAACGGGGGAACGGGCACTCCCCCGTCGCTGAGCCGCCACCCCGTCGGCCCGACGCGCATGTCCGGCGGCGCTGGGATGTTCTCCTGGAACAGGAGTCAGGACTCCTGTTCGCGGAGCGAACGCCGGCCGAAGCCGTTCGCCGCCGCCTCGTCTTCGGGGAAGCGCTCTGCCATGGCGACGGGCTCGGCGGTGGTAGAGAGGGAGAGAGAAGGGCTGCCGGTGGCGCTCGGGAGAGGAAGACGGAGACGGAGTGAGAGGGGCTGGGCGGCGGCGAGGGGCGAGTCTGGTGTGGGCACCGGCGAGAACCGCCGGCTTTTATAGCCGCTCCGCGCTCGTGTGTACGCGTGCAAGGGAGGGGAGGCGTCGGCGCGCCGTCCCGAGACGCGCCGTCCGTGAGGAATCAGCCATTGATTCCCCGCGGGAACCGAGGCAGTTGGGGGAAGACGAGTCGTCGTGTCCCCGACGCGGCTGGCCCGCGGCTTTTTCGCGCCAAAACAGTTCGCCCCGGCGCCCCCCAGCGCGCCGGGTTCGACCTGGATCCGCTGGCGCTGTTTTCGGCCCAGGCCGGCGAAAATCGGGCTCCTGAGAACGCGACTGGGCCGTTTTTTGATGCCGGCGAAAAAAAAAAACGCTTGGGAGGCCTTCCTGAGGCGCGGGAAATGCCCTAAGGCTGGCGGACGAAAATAAGCGGTGACCGGGCATTGTACCCGCAGCCGGCGTGAGCGCGCGCGAAGCCAACGCCAACCGAGCGGCACGCGTCGCCGTGGAGGGGCAGATCGACGGACGTCGACCGCCGCCCACCCGACCCGCCCAGCCCAAACGGAATCTCGTCATTATGTTCTGGCGGTTTCCGATCCGAGCGCGACGCACACCGTCGTCGTCGTCGTCGTCCTTTCGGGGTGTGCACGAAAGCGAAACTGGACGCGCCCTCCCTCGTGCTGCCTGTCAGACTCAGACTCCGCAGCGGAGCGGAGTGCGGTGCGGTTGATTCAACTGCCCCTCTTCTCTTCATTTCCCTCCCGCACCAAGGCAGAGCGGTGCAGAGGAGAGGAGCCTCCCAAATTTGACGGACGCATTCCGCTCCTCCTCCGCTCCCCCCACCCGAAGCTTCCAAAATACCAACCCAACCCAACCCACGGACAGCGAGCGAGCCAGCGCTCCAATCCAAAGGAAAGCAAGGGAACCCGATCGATCCCGACCCCAACCGGCCCCGAAACTTGCCATACTCGCCGCCGGGCCCGGCGATCCTTATTATTGCCCCGGCGGCTCCGCCCGGGACATCGGCCGAGGTTTCCTTTCAATCGGAGGAGGAAGCCGCGTGTTCGGGGGGGGGGCGGTTGCCTGCCGGCCGGCCGGCAGTCGGTCCACGGCGCGGCGTCCGGCGGCCGGCGCCAGGTTGGTTCCTTCTCTTCTCTTTCGCTCCTCCTCCTCCTCGCATTCATGCAAGTCTCCCCGCCGACGATTCGCACCCAATTCCCGACTCCCCAGCGCCAGATTGCGATGCTGCCCAATTCTGACCAAGACACTGTGCCATAGACTTCCCCCCTCCCCTCTACTTTTCCGCGGTTCTAGACGGCTCGTGATTCGGCCATTGACCTGGGTAGGCAGGCTCATCTGGGTCAATTTCCCCATCATAATTGCCTAGCACGCGCCATGAATTTTATTTATTCTACAAGGGGAAAAGGACGGGTGAAACTGAAAGATCTCACAAGTGGGGGGAGCAGAGCAATTGCCATAGCCCATAGCCAAATAGCAGTAGGTCAATTTCTCCATGATAATTGCCGGTACGAGGCACGAATTTCAATTCAGGGACTGTATTATTCTCTCTATACACTAGTAGATGGGGGATCGGGAGAGAAAGGACAGGTGGAACTGAAAGATCCCACAAGTGGGAGCAATACTAGTAGCCAATAGCAGTTCTAGGACCTAATCATCTCACGGTGGTGCCTCTTCATGATGCGGCCAGGCATTAACTCGTGCTGAATTGCAGGTGGACGGACGACAGGTAGTGTGCCTGAGAAAGTTGTGTGTGGTGCGTGCAAAAAGATGAGATGGGCGTAGGAGCAAGACAGAGACCAGTGGAAACAAAGGCGTAAAGCACCACACAAAGCCATCTCTGTCTGTCAGTCACCGCGCCAAGGTGTGTGTGCTTGTGTTGTGTGGAATCCTACAAGAGTGGAGTGGCTTGTTCCTGAAGCCGCAGGGCCAAGGGGGCAGCAGAGATGCCGAAGAAGGGGCTCAAGAAGCTGCACGCCAAGGATGCGCTCGACTTCTTTAACCAGGTCATGGTGGAGCAGCCCCTGCTCCCCTTCCTCATCCCGCTCGGCCTCTTCGCGTGGTTCGTCGAGCGCTGGGTCGTGCCCTTCTCCAACTGGGTGCCCCTCGCGGCCGCCGTCTGGGCGACCATTCAGGTAGCTGTTGTTTCTTTCCCCTGTGTTTTGTTCAGATCATGAATAGATTCGTAGGGATATAGTGTCTGGTCTTGGGCGTTCACATGATACTTTTGTACTTTCTGAAAGAGAAACAGAGTGTGAACTATACCTTTTTATTTATTCAGACATTCTGATATGTTTTATTTCGTTAAGTGTTAATGATGATTTGGAATGTGAGATTGACAGCACAAACAGCATTTTATCTGGGCCCCTGATGGTTTGTTTGTCTTCTTAGTCCTTACACTTTTATATCACTGATGCAGTATGGGAGGTTTAAACGAAAGATGGCTGTAGAAGATTTGAACAAAAGATGGAAGCACCTTATACTGAACACAACAGTATGTGACGTTCCCTTGCTTTATTTATGTTTCTGTTTATTTATGGATATACAGTCAATACTCATTTTACCTCTGTTGTAGCCTACCACACCGATAGAGCCTTGCGAGTGGTTGAACAAACTTTTGATTGAAGTTTGGCCAAACTACATGGAACCGAAACTATCAAAGAAGTTTCAATCTACCGTCGAGGTCAGCTTCTGCACCATATCTTGATATTATATTTTTTTGCTTGGATGCAACTTAGCAGTCGGTAGTTCAAAAGGTTTTGGCAAATCAAATTAGATTGTACTATATGCTTTGATCCATGGAAGTTGATTGTCTACAAATCAAATTTAATTACAAAATTCCCTTTGGTTCTGTTAATTTGAGGTAGTCAATATGCATTGCAAGATATGTTGCTTACTGGTTTCTACAGTTTTTTGTTTATAAGTAGCTGACCTGAGTCTACAACTTTGCAGAGACGCTTAAAGAATCGAAAACCAAAACTGATTGTAAGTTCCCCTTAATTCATTTTCCTTCTTTGTTTGCTATTGTGGTTGCAGTGCTAAAACTTTGGTCTTACATCCCCAGGATAAAATAGAATTACAGGAATTCTCACTCGGTTCTTGCCCACCTACCTTGGGAGAGCAGGGTATGCGCTGGATGACTTCAGGTGAACAGGTAGTTGTCCATATTCTGTATTGTGTGCTATCTGAAAGACTTGTACAATCCATATAGTTTATTTAAGACACAACTTAACACTATAATTTGTTTATTTTTGAATATGCAGCAAGTCATGTCCTTGGGTTTTGATTGGCACAGCAAAGAGATGAGTGTGATGTTTATGGCGAAATTAGCAAAACCTCTGATGGGCACTGCTCGCATTGTTATAAACAGCATCCACATCAAGGGAGATGTATGTCTTCTGTGCTCTCTCCATTGGTTATACTCTATCTAACCATTATATCTAATTTGAAAGTGACATGTTTCAAACTTTTTTTAATAATGTCAAGAGACTGACTACGAAAAATGTGTTTTGCAAGAGCCATTTAATTATGAGTGGTTGACAAAGGAAAAAAGCGTTAGCATGCAGTTTAGATTACAAGCGTGTCACAGCAAGGACATGGTGTCTTGTGTTATTTCACAGGAAGCACTTTTTTGCGAGGCTTAGTGAATTTTCCGTACATTGATTTTCTTTGCCCCAATGGTTATACCGTTACATTTTTTTGTCTTGACTACTCCCTCTGTTCCAAATTAATTGAAGTTCTAGTTTTGTCCTAGTTCAAACTCTAGATTTGACTAAGTCTATGGGAAAATGTGCTAATATCTACAAATCAAGTATATATTATGGAAATATATTTTATGATGGATATGATGAACTAATTTGGTGTTGTAGATGTTTATACTCCCTCCTTCCTAAAAGATTAAGTCCTTAAAGTTTTGTCTTATGTCGGACTTTTTTAAGTTTGGAGTTTGTTGACTTAAGAAAAAACTTACGGGATCCATTTTGTGGGAAGGAGGGACTATAATTTTCTATAGACTTGGTCCAACTAATTTGCAATTGGCAGGGGGGGGGGGGACATTCTATGTTTATTAACAGATCTGAATTGATAACAATCGACTCTCCCGAGCTGCATCAGCGTACTGCGCTGTGCAGGATTGAGTTCTGCTACTATCTCTGATTCAAATCACATTGTTGCAGCTTCTACTGAGTCCCATTCTTGATGGCGAAGCTGTCCTCTATTCTTTTGAATCTACTCCAGAAGTCAGGATAGGTGTAGCATTTGGAAGTGGTGGAAGCCAAACAGTTCCTGGTATGGAGTTACCGGGTGTCTCAACATGGCTGGTGGGTCTGTGTGGACCATTTAATTCAGTCCTTGATATCTTTGCATCTTCTTAGGGTAATGGCGGCGGCCATTGTGTACTGACATTTAGAAGCCAAATTCAGTTGACATATCTAATGCATGCTTCTTAAATCCATTCAGGTAAAGCTTTTGACTGAAACAATAGCCAAGACAATGGTTGAGCCTCGCCGTCTCTGCTTTTCTTTGCCACCAGTAGATCTGAAGAAACAAGCAGTTGGTGGTGTTCTTTCTGTTACTGTTGTTTCAGCTAGTAATCTTGGCAGAAAGAGCAGAACTAATGAGTTAGGGAACAACCAAAGCTCAAGTGGAAACACTACACCTGGGATTCCTCTTAACAGGAGGGCACATACATTTATTGAGGTAGAAGTCGGCACTTTGACGAGAAAAACAACTACTTGTGAGGGTCCAAATCCTACATGGAATAGCACATTTAACATGGTACTGCATGGAGAGACAGGTGTTGTCAAGTTTCTTCTGTATGAACTGGATTCCGATGGTGTCAAGTATAATTACCTGACAAGCTGCGAGATAAAGGTAGGGTGTCAAGTTTCTTCTTTCACCATGTTTTTCATCACTTTAGACGTTTGAGGTTCTTCCTGCATAACAAGGACACTAAGGAATCGATTTGAACAGGTCAAGTATGTTTTAGATGGTTCGACAATATTCTGGGCTATAGGACATAATGATGGTGTGGTTGCAAGGCATGCTGAGCATTGTGGGAAAGAAGTTGGAATGGTGGTTCCATTTGAGGAGGATATCACAGGCGAGGTAACTAGCCTATTTATTTTCGTTTATTCTTTAGTAACTATCTGTCCATCATCAGTTCTTTTCACATAATATATGGCCTATTTGTTTTTAGACCTGATATAAGATTGTAACTTCTAATACATGGATTCATATCTGCTGGCTAATTTTCATATAAGCTAACTAAAGAAAGTATATTAGTCTGTCTGCTTTGCCAATTATGCCATATGTGTTGGAGGTTATCCTTACTATATGTATATAGTTACATATTTGAACTGCTTTATATTTATTGATTGCACTGCAAACCGTTCCAAATCCTTTTGTTTGCAGTTAACTGTCAGTCTTGTGCTAAAAGAATGGCAATTCTCTGATGGGTCGGTTACATTGAGTAACTCTCTGAGCAATGAATTCCAATGTTCCATTGATGGATCACCGAAGCTTCAGTCAAGGACAGGAAGGAAGCTCAGAGTCAAAGTAGTGGAGGGTAGGGCCCTTGCAGTAAACAGTAAATCTGGGAAATGCGATCCTTATGTGAAACTCCAGTATGGAAAGGTTTTGCTACCTTGCTCAAATTTGGTTTCACTAACAAAAATAATATATTCAGCTTAGATAATTTTGTATTCTAATATCAGATTATTTCACTAGGCTCTATACAGAACAAAGACACTCTCCCGTACGGCCCAACCAGTTTGGAATGACAAGTTTGAATTTGATGAGATTGGTGGTGGTGAATATCTGAAGGTCAAATGCTATAATTTAGATACATTCAGTGATGATAGCATTGGCAGCGCAAGAGTAAATCTGGAGGGACTTCTAGATGGTGCTAGCCGAGATGTGTGGGTACCACTTGAAAAAGTAGATTCAGGAGAGATCAGGCTCGAAATAGAGGCAATACCAAATGATCACAACGACAGTCTGAAGGTGTGCATTCCTAAGCATTGAATTTCTTGATTGTGAAAGAGCACCAACCACCAGTACATTTTGCTAAGGATCCTACTAGAACTATTAAATTGTGATGTTCTGTACAGTTATCTTAGTAGTACCCATGAAACCCTCCACTGCTAGTTGTGTGTGTATCCTTGATTTCTGTTAAAGTCAGGTAACCTCATAGTCTCCATTTTGTCAACTTATTTGTGCCTCTTGGGTGTGAATTGTGCTTCTTTTTTTTACAGAGATCAAGCAGTAAAGTTGAAGCTGGCTGGATCGAGCTAGTAATAATTGAAGCCAGGGATCTTGTTGCTGCTGATCTTAGAGGAACTAGTGATCCTTATGTCAGGGTGCAATATGGGAACAAGAAGAAGCGAACCAAGGTCTGGTGATTAGTTCTATTGACATTTTTCATCAGTCAAGAGTTCCATTACATTTCTCTTACATGGAATCTGTCCCAGTAGATACAGCGCGAGTCATACTGAATTTCCGAGCAGTTTTAAAACAGAGAAAATAAGCTCAGTACCATGGTGAAGGCATAAACTGTGCACACACACTAATGTAGCAGTACCTGCCATGAATAATTATTTGATAGTGTGTCATTAATAATGATTATCCAAATCCTGTAAGCATAGCAGTCTGTGCTTAGCAGTGAGCATAGTGGAAGAGCTCACGTGAGAACGTCAGGGAGTATAATGCTAACTCTTGCAATCATGTCTTTGCCACCATTTCTACTAGTAAATGGCACGTGCCATGCACGTGTAGAGATAGTTATTAACACACATACATGTGGGTAATTTTAAGTAGTATCATACTCCCTCCGTCCCAAAATATAAGAACGTTTTTAACAGTAGCATAGTGTCAAAAACGTTCTTATATTCTGGGACAAAGGGAGTATTTCACAAAAGAAGTTAAGTAGTATCATGATTTGAACTAATTAATTATTAATTATAAAACTTTGCATGATTTACTAAATATATATGTGTAATACCGAATTTACACAATATAGAATACCATAAGAAAAAGGATACCAGGTTCGTCCTCAAATTTGTCTTAATAAAGTTTAAGTTTAACTTCAGTTCAAAACTGCGATACTTACTATGGCAGAGGAAATATTAGATTGAGCAACGGAGAGAGTATTGTTTGCAAGTTATTTATCGTTAGAAATAAAATAATAATTTAAACATTAATTCTGTCTGTTTTGCAGATCAGAGTTTTTTCACAGAATTATTGATAAAAACTAAGAAAACAAGGGTAATAAATATTTGTAAAATAAATTTATAAGAGAAAGTAAAAGCTATTTAAATGTACATATATTACATTTTCACCGTTTGCCACTTTTTTTAATCTGTTTTAGCTTGTGTGCCTTTACCCAGGCTACACCATCACATGCTTTCTCTCTCTCTCTCTCGTCATGATGCGTACTTGCTAGTTGCTACTGCTAGTACTTCTCGTGCCACTCTACTCTACACCTGCATGCATCACCGGAGTCTGCTGGAAATGGAAATTTCTGGATAGTGACTTGGCTACAAAGAACGCAAGGAGAGTCACATGCACATCCTAGAAAGTACTACTACATCTGAGAGTGGCAGACTGGCAGCACAGAGAAATGGCCCAGCGAATCCCTGCAATGTAGGCCATTAGATTGACATATCCAGCGGTTCATATGCAGCCACGTATACCGGTAACACAAGCCATTTAATTTGAGCCGTCCGATTAGGAAGATCCAACGGTTCATATGACTTGCTACTCCTATACTATATAGGAGTATAGATATCTGAGGCTCCAGAATAAGTCAAAGTCTTTTACTTGCAGATGCTAGGTGCGGGAACCAATTTGAGCTGAATAATTCTTTCTATGCAGGTCATTTACAAGACGCTGGCTCCAAACTGGAACCAGACATTTGAGTTTGCGGAAACCGGAGAGCCCATGATCCTGCATGTCAAGGACCATAACGCGGTCCTTCCAACCGCCAGCATAGGCAACTGCACCGTTGAATACAGCATGCTTTCTCCGAATCAACCCGCCGACAAATGGATACCGCTGCAAGGAGTGCGGAGCGGAGAAATCCATGTGAAGATCACCCGGAGAGTCGCGAACTCGGAAAAGAAAACCAGCCTGCTGACAGATGCGTCCGCCCTCGGCAAAGGACACAAGATATCAGCACAGGTGAGCCAATGCATAAATCCATGCTTGCCGTTCACTCCTGCCAACATTAATTCTCCTCTGTGACATCCATCACTGCTTATATGTCCCGTGTGATGAACATCCTTTGAAACTCTGCAGATGAGAGACAGCCTGAAGAAATGCTCGGGCTTGGTGGACGACGGCGGCGATGCGGAGGCGCTGTCGTTGGCCCTGACGGAGGTGGAGAGCGTCCAGGACGAGCAGGATTTGTACATACAGCAGCTGGAGCGGGAGAAGGCCTTGATGCTGCAAAAGATACGTGACCTTGGTTCTGAAGTCCTCAGGACATCCTCCGGTCCTGCAAGGACCTCCTGCTAGTAATTAGATCAACAAATACACTCCACAGACAAGATGGCGAAAGTGCTAATCATTTTTCGCAGAACTATATAATTATATAATTTATCAGCGGTTGCTTGTAAGTAAGTAGATGGGTAGGAAATCACGGCGAAATCATCACGCCCCGACGCCCTTAAAGTTGTACAAAAATCCTTGAAAATGGGTTGTAAATTTTCAGAAAGAGTGTACATGACTTGTGGTATCTCTAGTGCTGAAGCATCAGTATTTGCAGCTTACCAAAGGCTCGCCATTTTGCACACGGGTATACAATGCTACCATGGTTTTGGTAATGGACTTGACGAATTTGCCAAGATTTCCTTATTTTTTGACAAAAATGCCACACATTATTTTGAAGTCTGAAGATTTTAGCAATAAGAAAATGGTATTTCCTGGTTACCGACGGTTACTAGATCAACATGTCCCCTCTTTTTTTTTTTGGTACTGGTAACCAAATCCTTGACTGGTGACTCTTTATAAAATTGGACCCCTTTGGATTTTTGTTTCAAAATTTTCCAAAATTTTCAGTGATAGATATGGCTGGAGCATGGGCAACTGCTAAAAATTATCTGAAAATATGGCTATCTGGGTTATTTTTTGCATTAAAAAACCCAGAAGAATCCACTTTCTCCTTGGCGCAACTTCTCCTACTTCTTACGGGCTCACGTTATGCAAAGCGTTTCATCGCTCAAACTGGATTACTGAGAATGTTCCCTTTTCTCATGTGAAATGCTAGTACAGATAAACCAGAATCATTATTTTTGTTCTTTCAACCTTCTCAAACACTTGATTTATGATATGGCATTTCCCTAAAAAAAACACTTGATTTATGATATGGCATTTCCCTCAAAAAAAAACACTTGATTTATGATAAGATACTCAATGATGATGCAAAATTCAATCCGAACAATAAGCTAACAGCTTTGCTGTGATACAGCTCGAAGATGTTAAAGAACTGTACGCATCTTCCGTTTCTGATTATCCTGTATTTATACAAAATGGGAGAGTACAATACGAAAAAGCTGGAGTGTTTTCTAAAAATAACCTATTGAAGTTTCAGGTTAACCTTCCTGCGCTGGGAACCAATGTTCAGAGAAGGAACATTCTTCTGACTGACCATGAATGGTCCAATGAATCCACATGCATTCAGGTTGAAGCACCCTTCTGCCATTCTAGCATGATCTTCTGTCACTGAAGTTCAGACATAGTTGTCCTCGCAGAAGAAAAGAAAAAGGTTCACACATAAGTGAACACAATGTTGGAGTGGAGGAAGAACAATATAATTCAGAGTGAGACTTACATTAAACCTGGACAAGCAAGCTGTGAATGAAGCAAAATAAGTGCTAATGGAGGAAACAGAGAACTGGTAGTTTGTTTGCCAGTTACAAGTGCATAATTCCTCCGGCGTCGATCAGCATTGCCACAAGTGCATAATTCATGTCGGCCATATAATGCTTGAATACAGTTAACTGTCAGCCAGCCTTGTGCTAAAAGAATGGCAATTCTCTGATGGGCCGGTTACATTGAGCAACTCTGAGCAATGAATTTCAATGTTCTACTGATGGATCGCCGTAGCTTCAGTCTAGGGCAAGAAGGAGGATGCTGTTTATCTGAAAATTATGGTGTTTAAAATAAGAAACCCCAAAAGTTTCAGCGGTAGATATGGCTGGAGCCTGTGCAGTTGCTGAAGTTTATCTGAAAAATATGATCATCTGGGTTCCGCATTAAAAAAAAAGAAGCATAATCAACTTTCTCCTCCCTGGCTCAGTTTTCTCTGGCCACATTCGTCAAACACATGGAAAATCTTGTCACTGTCAAGTTAAAGCACCGAACAACTTGTGTCCAACTCTGACCGATGAGCTAGCTAGCTACTGCAATAGAATTTTCTCGGATCAGATAACCATAGTGGTGATGCCTTTTGGGATGGTGCGACTCAATCTCCATATTCTTGCATCCAGTTAGAGAAAACCTGGACGCTGCTGACTGCTGACCCAAGTTCCTTTTGGGATCAGTCGTTCCCAAGTCGTCAAAAGAGGACAAAGCCTGCATACATTACATACAGTTAGCGCAGCACTCAGGACAGTCAATCACGCGAAGACCAGAAGGGCATGCTGCATTATAGTAACGGAGCAACGAGGCTGCTTCTGCTACTACTGTACTTGCCAACCAAACCAAGAGGGGAGCATGGCAATGGCGAAGGGGGGCATGGGTTTGCTGGTATGCTCATTCCTGGCCGCCATGGCGACCGCGAGTGGCGATGAGGCCGCGTTGCTTGCTTTCAAAGCGGAGGTCAGCGACGCCGGCGGCTCGCTGGCCTCCTGGAACAGCAGCGCCGGTTTCTGCGGCTGGGAAGGCGTGACGTGCAGCCGCCGGAGGCCGGCGCGGGTGGTTGCGCTCAGACTGGACGGCGCCGGGCTCGCCGGAGCGCTCTCCCCGGCCATCGGGAACCTCACGTTCCTGCGGACGCTCAACCTGAACTCCAACTCGCTCCGCGGTGGCATCCCGGCGAGCCTCGGCCGCCTCCACCGCCTGCAGAGGCTCCACTTGGACGGCAACTCCTTCTCCGGCACGTTCCCGGTGAACCTGAGCTCCTGCGTCAGCATGACCGAGGTGGTGCTGGACAACAACAAGCTTGGCGGGCGCATCCCGCCTGAGCTCGGGGAGAAGCTGGCGTCTCTGGCAGTGATCTCGCTGAGCAGCAACATGTTCACGGGCCCTGTTCCTGCGTCACTGGCCAATCTGTCCCATCTATGGTACCTTGATCTAGGCAGCAACCAGCTCACCGGCTCGATCCCGTCGAGGTTCGGAAGCTTCTTCCAGAGCATGCGGAAATTCAGTCTCGCCCAAAACAGCCTCTCTGGTATGATTCCACCTTCTCTCTACAACTGGTCGTCGTTGGAATTCTTTGTGGTGGCGTTCAATACGCTTCACGGAGGCCTCCCAAACAATATCGGAAGCAAGCTCCCCAAGCTGAAAGTTCTAAGCTTACCTTCTAACCAATTCACTGGAGTCCTCCCTTCATCACTATCCAATATGTCTCATCTCATGTCGCTTATTGCCTGGGGAAATGGATTTAGCGGGCATGTGCCTCCCGCATTAGGGAGGCTCGGAGTGCTTCAATACCTGCACGTGTCTGACAATAGGCTCCAAGCTAATGATAGTAAGGGGTGGGAGTTCGTCGCTTCTTTGTCAAACTGCAGCCTGCTGCAGGTATTGGTACTCAGCAACAATTCTTTTGGGGGACAGCTACCGGGTTCAGTTGTGAACCTCACAACCACTCTCCAGCGGCTATACTTGCAGGATAATAGGATCTCTGGGAGCATACCTGCAGATATCGGCAACTTGGTTGGTCTGAAAATACTGGTGATAGCAAACACTTACATGTCCGGAGTGATTCCAAAGAGCATCGGCAAGCTACAGAACTTGAACGTGCTATCATTGTATAATAATAGCTTGTCTGGCCTCATACCGCCATCGCTAGGAAACCTGTCACAGTTGAATAAGCTTAAAGCATACCTTGGCAACTTGGAGGGGCCAATTCCGGCAAGCCTGGGGCAGCTGAAAAACCTCTTTGAACTGGATTTCTCAATGAACCGTCTTAACGGCTCAATACCCAGAGAGATCTTCAAATTACCTGGCCTTTCTTACTATCTGGACTTGTCATACAACTCCCTTTCTGGACCCCTTTCTTATGAAGTTGGTAGTTTGTCAAATCTTAACCATCTGGTTCTATCAGGAAATCAGTTGTCTGGCAAGATACCTGACAGTATACAGAATTGCGTAGTGTTGGAATGGCTATTCTTAGACAACAATTCGCTAGAGGGAAGCATACCTCCGTCACTGGCAGATATAAAGGGGCTCGGTATACTGAACCTGACCATGAATAAGTTCTCTGGTAATATTCCTGAGGCCCTTGGTAGCATTGGCAACCTGCAGGGACTGTACCTAGCGCACAACAATTTGTCAGGGTCAATCCCAGTAGTTCTAGAGAATTTGACAGCATTATCCAAACTGGATGTATCCTTCAATAATTTGCAAGGTGGGGTTCCAAATGAAGGTGTTTTCAGAAACATCACTTACTTAGCAGTGGCTGGGAATGTCAACTTGTGTGGTGGTACACCTCAACTTCATTTGGCTCCATGCTCCATAAGCAAGAACAAGAAAAATGCGCCGAAGTCTCTTGTGATTTCTTTAGCAACAACTGGAGCAATCTTGTTCTCACTTTCAGTTATTCTTCTTGCTTGGATATTTCGCAAGAAGCTCAAACCAAGCCAGAAGACATCAGCACAAAATTCAGTTGATGATGACCATTACAAGAGAATTCCCTATCGTGCATTACTGAGAGGAACTAATGGATTTTCAGAAGTCAACTTGCTTGGGAGAGGAAGTTATGGTGCGGTTTATAAGTGTGTTCTGGACACTGAAGACAGAACATTGGCTGTCAAGGTGTTTAACCTTGGTCAATCTAGGTATTCCAAGAGTTTTGAGGCTGAATGTGAGGCCATGAGAAGGATACGACACCGTTGTCTCATCAAGATCGTTACTTCTTGTTCGAGTGTCAACCACCAAGGTCAAGAGTTCAAGGCATTGGTTTTTGAGTTCATGCCCAATGGTAACTTGGATAGTTGGCTTCATCCAAAATCTCAAGAGCCCACTACAAACAACACGCTTAGCCTTGCCCAGAGGCTTGGCATTGCTGTCGATATTGTGGACGCAGTAGAATATCTGCACAACTACTGTCAGCCATTGGTAATCCATTGCGATCTTAAGCCAAGCAACATTCTTCTTGCTGAAGACATGAGCGCACGAGTTGGAGACTTTGGCATATCAAGGATCCTTCAAGAAAATACAAGTGAGGGGATGCAAACTTCATATAGCTCAACTGGAATTAGAGGTTCCATAGGCTATGTTGCTCCAGGTAACTTAAACTCTTCTAATTTTATATTTTACTTTTCACTCGATGGCATGCTAGCCACAAAGTTTTGCATAATTGCAGAGTACGGAGAAGGCTCTACGGTCTCAACAACCGGTGATATTTATAGCCTTGGCATATTGCTGCTTGAGATGTTTACGGGAAGGAGCCCAACAGAAGGCACGTTCGGAGATTCATTGGATCTGCATAAGTTTGCCGACGATGCTGTTCCAGATAGAACTCTGGAGATAGCTGACCCAACGATGTGGCTCCACAGCGGACAACAAGATGAAACTACAATTACTGGAATGCAGGAGTGTTTGGTTTCAGTCTTCAGACTTGGCATATCTTGCTCAAAGCAACAGCCCCGAGACCGAGCACTGACGAGAAATGCAGCGGCGGAGATACATGCAATCAGAGATGCATACCTCAAGTTTATAGGGGAGCAAGGACCAGAAAGAGAAGCCTCAGCTGGAGAAATACAGTACAGTGTTGCATAATAATAAATTTATGTATCGGCTAGTAATTGTTCTCAGAGCTATGTTGCTTTAGAACTGTATCAAATAAAAGCAGAACCATGGTGTTCTGCGATAATAGCACCACAGCAAGTTGTAGAGAGTTTGAAAAATCAATCAGTGTAATTGTTTTTCCATTCTAAAAAACTGTACACGTACAGGAAACATTAGTTCATGCTTGAGGTAAACCTACTGACAAAAATTCAGACTGCACCGCAAAGCATAGTCCAGTAACAGCAAACGGACATACTTGACAGTATGCGATCAGGAAGCAGAACAATATAGATTCATACAGCATCAGGAAAAACATCTCTAATTA
Source organism: Triticum urartu (assembly GCF_003073215.2). Classification (NCBI taxonomy): domain Eukaryota; kingdom Viridiplantae; phylum Streptophyta; class Magnoliopsida; order Poales; family Poaceae; genus Triticum; species Triticum urartu. Next base: position 29,180,706 of record NC_053024.1, read on the forward strand.
GAAGTGCATCAGTACTATTCAGATACGTCGAGCAACAATTTGCAGGAACGCATCATGCTAAATTCCAAGAATTACTAAAAAAAATACCTCTGCACAACGAAGCATTTGTTTATTATCAGAGCTATTTTCTTTGCTCCATGTCAGAAAAATGTAATGTAAAATCATCCTAGTAGACTGTGCAATAGCACTAGAGCAACAACAGTTGATAGCGTATTAAGTGGCTTTTCAAAAATTCCAAAGATTCGAACAACCGTATCCTCAATCCAGCATGTTAGCAACATGGTTTTGTAAGTCAAGCAAATCAGCAGTCAGTCAGACTGTTTGTTAACAAAGTATATACTGTCCATGTGTACAGAAAGGAACATAGGGGGTAGTAGGCAGTAGCAGCAGAAATTGACCTTAATAAATCCTTGTAACTGCAGACTATGACCATCATTATCACTCCGGGCAATATAACCAACCAGCCAGTAAAAATACAAGCAGTAGATGACCAGAGCAGCACAACCTTACCTAGCAAGAGGATGGTAATAACTTGGTGGATCTGGAGAGCGAGATAAGATGGCAGAGACGAGGGGCAGGGCGGCAGGCAGGAGGCCTACCTAATTTGATTATTGAAATATGCTTTATGTGTCTAAGTTACTTGCAGGGTAGCTCTATTGAATCCTTCTTCTATTTTCCTTTTCTCATGCTAAATGCTAGTAGAACTAAACCAGGATCATGATTTTTTTTAGCTTCTCAAACACTGATCTATGATGAGATACCCAACGTTGGTGTGAAATTCAGTCCGAACAATAGGCTAGCAGCTCTACTATGGCTCAAAGATGTAAGGAACTGTATGCAGTTGGGTGCATCTTCAGTTTCGGATAACCTATTGCCTGCTAATATCTCTCATAATTAACACCGACAGCGGTTGAGGCTACAAGTTAAACTTCGTGCTGTCTGGCCTTGTTCCAAACCGTAGTTATCCAGTGTTGGGAACCAACGTTGACAGAAGCAACATTGTTGCAGAAAATCATGTTGTGTATATTGGTAGGGAAATAAGTTATACACAAATCTACGGCAACCAGAGCATCTCCCTCTAAAGCCCAAACTACAGTGATATACTTCTGCCCATGAATCCACATGTCATTTGAATCTACATACTGCTTAGACGCCCTTCTAAAGAAAAAGTTCAGACATAAGCAAACCATGTTGGAGTGGGGGAAGAACAACATAATTCTAGGTATTCAAAAAGGGAAGCTCCCACGGGACAGACCAAGTTCCTCACACTTTGGATTAAAGAACTATGTTACAGAATAATTTTCTCAGGATGAGTAGAGCTCAACCACTGAAAACAGCACAACACCTTAACATACACAATTATGGAAGAAATCATTCTACTGAATCTAAATAATGGAAATGCATAGAGAAACTCCTAATAGGGGCATACACATCGCAAATAGCATTTCTATTTCCTGTTGTTTTTTTTTTGCTGAGGGCTATTTCCTGTTATGATATAGCACAGTTCTGCTGAGATGATTGAATAAGCCATTTATCCCACATGAATGACAACTGATTATCTTGCTAAGACTAAAATACAAAGGAACAGTCTGTAAGAGAAGGAAGCCTAGGATTGAGAATGATATAACTTTGGTTCAATCATATGTATGACAGCACAACACGTTACATTGATACAAGAAGACTTCAAAGTGCACAAAAATAAGGCCACGGTGTGGATAGAAACAGAAGGATTCAAGTTACATCAGCTGACTTAGAGTAGAGAAAAAACAATAACTGGCCTAGATGGAGCTGCATCTACTACTGAATCCTCTCTGCAGCGAGCTCGCGGTTCCTGACGAAACCGACGTAAACTCTCTGAACATGAGATATGTTGTCCTCTTTCTTCCGGCGAACCCTGTCCACAAGCTCTTCCGCTGTAGAATCCAAGGTCAGCTCTTCAAGCGTGGTCACGTGTTCGATCCCGCACGGCAACGACTTCAACTCCGGACAGAGCAGGAGCTTCAGATCAACCAAGCTGGGCATCGCCCCACTTCTTATCGTCATGTGGCTGAGACGTGGAGCTCCCCAGATCTTCAGCACCCGAAGCTTCTGAAACGACGTTGCTCGGAAGTGCATCCTGTTGCCATCAAATGCATCATAAAGCTGAAGCTTCACCAGCTGCTGCAGCTCCTCGAGGTAGCAGAACATGTCCTCCTCGAGCTTTGACCAGACGAGCCGTAGGATGGTGAGGCTTTTCAGTTTGCTGATCGATAAGAAGAACCGGGGCAGTGACTCTTTCTCTAACGTCCCTAGCAGGAAAAGCTTCTGGAGTAACGGAGGTGGGTTGAGTGCGTCGAGCTGCAGAACCTCCTGGTCATCATCCGCATGGATACCGAGCCGGGTGAGATGGACCATATTGGTGATGGCCATGAAGAGCTTTTCACAATGGCGACCTTGGACTCTACTGATGCGGAATGATCTCAACCGAACCAGAGCTCCAAGGTAACGGACCATTTCAGAGCTGGATTCCACCAGCAATAATGTCTGCAGGCTTGCCAAAGACCACATGCCAATAGGTGCTGGCACGCCAATAGAAGGAACGAACTGCATAGCCGGTATCTGTGGCTTCACGGTGACAATAAGATGGGTCAACTTAGTGAGCCTTGTGATTTCCACTGGAAGGTTGGTGATTTGGCTTTTCCAAGCATCCAACACAAGCAGATTCTGTAGCCTTCCAATCAGCCGTGAGATATTAGCAATTTTAGTCCGTCTAAGGCCCAGATAACGCAGGTTGAACAAGTCAAACACCTCATTTGGCAGAGACTCAATTGAACTATCTTGCAGGTTCAAGACAGACATTAACTGAACAGACCTTGAGAATGAACGGAGTGAGCCAAAAGTCAGCGAATTCTGGAAAATAAGCAAGGAGCGGAGATGTGGCACAGACTCTGCAAGGTGTGCAATATCCCCTCTTTGGATTGATAAACGGCGTGCTTTCCCAATAAGATTAGTCCTTGAGTAATCGAGGACTATGCAAAAATTCTCTTCGCGTGCCTTGGAGAGGGCCAACACACGAAGGATGTCATGCATCTGGAAATCATCAACATATCCTGATTCATTCCTCTTAACCTCCACCAGCAGACACCGATTGATGAGTTCGGTCAGGTAATCCTCTGCGACCTCCTCCAGTGTTTTATGCTCACTAGCCTCAATAAATCCTTCTGCGACCCAAAGCCGTCCCAGCCACTTCCTTTGCATCACATGATTCTCTGGGAACATGCAGCAGTAAAGAAAGCAGTTCTTCATGTTGTGTGGCAAGTCTTCCAAACTAACCTTCAGGATTATGTTCATATCCAGGATGCAATTGTTTGTAAATTGAAGCTCAAGAGTTTTGTATACATTCTCCCACTCCAGAAAAGTTGCGCTCTTGAATGACAGAAGACGCCCAATGCACACAATAGCGATCGGCAAGCCATTGCATTTCTCCACAAACTTGTTTGCCCAATATTGCAATTCTGGTGGACAGTCTCTGTTTTCATTCTTCCAAAATGCCTCTTTACAGAACAGATCCCATGCATAGTGATTTTGCAAGGGTTGCAGGTTAATCATCTGGGCTTCAGAAGCAAGCAGTGCGACCTCATATATCCTTGATGTGAAAATTATCCGACCAAGTTTGCCACCAAAAAATGCATCTTTGCTGTCAAACCAAACATTCACACTCCAAACATCATCTAGGACAAGAACATACCTTTTCTTCTCTAGGTAACGGCGGATTGTCTCCACTAGGCTTCTGTAATCTGTGACATCAACATCCTTCGGAAATTCCTTCTTCCTGTCATTCTTCCGGAACTCTTCAACAATCTGTCTTAGCAGATCATTAGCCTCATAGCTATGAGACACGGTGATCCAAGCACAGGTGTCAAAGTCAGTCTTGATGGCGTTGTAGACATGCGCAACAAGTGTTGTCTTACCAACACCTCCCATGCCCCAAACAGTGATGATCATGTGTCGCTGCTCCTCATCTTTCATCCATTTCTTCAGCAAGTCTCTGTTCTCCGCAATCCCCACAAGATCATCTGCCCTTTTAAAATGTACAGACTCTGCAGGTCTAATGCTTAAGCTGCCTATTCTTGTCAGTTTTGCATCCCTCTCAACACCCTTGAGGTCATACCTGCGCCTTCTCTCTGCAGCACTCTTGAGGTTGGCTTTGATATCACGCAAATTGTTGGCTAGCCGGTACCATGTCTTGATCTGTCTGACCCTCCTAATTGCTTTAAGCAGAAACATCCCCTCATGGTCCTCCCCCAGCTTGAAGGTGAACTCGTCAATAACATCCTCGATGTTAAAGGCAAGGCCCCTGATCTGCTTCACGAATGCAACCGTTGTCTCGTCTGCATCCTTGAACCGCTCGACAGTTCGGAAGAAGGCCTGCATGCTCTCCAGCTCCTCCTTCATTTTCCGTATCTCACCAAACAGGCCTTGCAGAGCAGATGCTTCGACGAGAAACGACCTCCCTAGAACAGCTGCTTCATTTGCCAGGGCATCCCCAAGCTTCAGGATTAGCAACCAGATTACACCCTCTAACATGGTTGCCTAGATGGAGCTGGCTATACAAACCTTTGCTTGAGTAATGGAGTTGTTGGGTGATGACTCATGAGTATGCTATGAGGGCCACGGAACGTTTATATCTTTGGTTAGTGGACACTTCCAAACCAATCCTGTGGTGTGCAGTGTGCATATATTTCTAAAGTAACCTTACAGGAAGCTTGAATATTACTATTGTTTGTAGCAGACCCACTAAGCGCCGTCCTTGTCCCTTTCAAGACCTGAAAAGATGGAATCTTTTATCTTTCCAAGAAGATTCACCATCGAAACTGTCAATAGTTTACATCTATCTTAGCGTCTCTTGCTTTTGTCTTGGTTGCTATTTACATTTTACAACCATAGCATTGTTTTCAAGCTGATGTGGCCTCGAGTATCTGGGAATATACCACTTTAGATGCAAACTAGTAAAAGATTAAGGCAACGGTTGATGACGGGGCACCTACTAATTTAGTACTGTATTGTTTATAACAAGTCCACAAACAACTGAAACAAATAATGCGATGAACCCAATGGGGAGGAAGAAATATTGAAGGAAATGCCAGTGCATTGCCAGTAGATTACTGAGCCCACGTGGGATGAATGTTCTATTGGTCTTCCGTTGAGTGTCCGGGAAAATACCACTTTAGGCGAAAAGCAACAAAAGACTAAGGCTGTGGTCGATGATGGGGCACGTACTGATCTAACCTTTTATACTTTTGCAAGAAGATTCGCTGCCAAAATGGTCAATAGTTTAGATCTAGCTAGCGTCTCTTGCTCTTGTCCTTGGTTGCTATTTACGACTGTACGCAGCGTCGTTTTCCAGCTGATGTGGCCTTGAGTGTCCAGGAAAATACCACTTTAGACGGAAACCAATAAAGATTTAAGGCTATGGTTGAGGATGTGGCACGTACTAATCTAGCAAGTATCTTGTTTATAGTGGTGAAAAATTATATACTAGTGTGCAAGTAAGTCAAGTTTAATCTAAAAATACTTTTAAACTATTTTGACTTTTTGTTTAATTATTTTAAAAAAAAATCCCCATATAGGGTGTATCTACATGCAGGAGCCAAAGGGTATTTCCCCAGACAACTGGAACAAAGAAAACTTTCAAAACAATGAAGAGGAAGAAAATATTCAAGGGGACACTATTGAATTGCCGCTACATTACCGAGCATGTGCCGGTGGGATGAATGCATTGGTCTTCTTCCATCGACAAGATTTGGCCAGTACATCACAGTGTCGTTGTCGGTGGGCAGCAGGCTCTTTCGTCACCGCAATTTCCCGGCAGGCCGGTGGATAGATACCCACGTTTTGGTTGGGGCATTCTGTCGAACGCGTTCCGGGCGACACTGATCCATCAGAATTCAGAACCCTCTGCCTGCTGATCCTACGCTCAGTTTGAAGCATCGAGAACCGAGATTTTGTGATTAAAATAGACAGGGTGCTCAGGATCGAAGGGTAAGCAACCCAAGGGAATGCGTTGTGATCCGTTGTTACTTACGGTAGAGCTCAGCGCTCAGGCTTCTCGGTGGAGACGCGTCCCGCGACTGCACCGCGTCCCTGAAGTGGTCTCCGCTGGGGACAAGGACACGCCTCGCCGCTGACTCCATGTGCCATGGCCGGCGATGGAGCCGGGGCGAAGAGGATGGGAGGAGGCAGACACGCAGGAGAACGACGGCACGGAGAAGAAGGAAAGGTGATGTGGACGCCACGTTGACGATACCGGCTGACATGGAGCCACCTGCTCAAAACTGCTATCGTTTTTTTAGGACTAGCAAAAAGGCCCGTGCGTTGCAACGGGAGAAAGAAAATCTACTCATATCTCTAGCTGGGTCAGTTGGACAAACTGTGCGTGCCCGGTTGACAGGTTATGAGATCGAACCCTCCCATCGGCAATTTTATTTTTCTCCTGATCAACCAAATACCGTACGTGAAATTAATTAAAGCGGGACCAAACGAAGCGGGGCGAAACTAAGAATATCACCTCACTTTAATAGTAGGTATAGATACGAAAATGCCTTTTGGAGCTCGGCCTCCATGGAGGCCGGTTTTTGAAAAACACAAAATTCATGAAAATTCATATTTTTACAATTCAAAAAAATCTGAAAAAAAATTACAGATATACATGGAGGCATAACACACATGTGTGTAAATTTTTAGGACGAAATACGTTGAAATGAAGGCTGTGCAAAAAAGACAAATCTGAGGCTTTTTAACACATGTTGCTATTCATCCTCAAAGTTCAGAAATTTGTCTTTTTTGTGTAGGTCGCATTTCGAAGTATTTCATCTTGAATTTTTACATGCACATACATTTCATCCGTGTATAGTTGCATATTTATTTTCAGAATTTTTTGAAGTCAAAAAGTTTGAATTTTGAATTTTTCAAAAATAAAGGGCTCCATGGTGCTCGGTCACCAAAACGCCCTACTCGTATAGATATAGATATAGATATAGATATAGAGATTGCCCGTGCGTTGCAACGGGATAAACAACCTCTCACACATCTCCAGTGGGCCATCCGTGTTGTCACTTTTACAAATGCAGGGGTTAGTTTACAAAACCGAAACGTTTTTTCAGATCCACTTAAATAGAGACGGCGGGTTGATTCCTAAAACTACAAGGACCTTTATGTAAAAATGCTGCGACGGTGAACCCGGAGACTCAATCCGTGTTTTGTATCACACCCGAGCAATGGACCAGGGAAGGAGTTTCATTCATTTACGGAGTTTGAAAGCGAGGACGATCCAGGATCGACTGCTATCTGAAGAAGTGGAGTGGAATGGATCTGATTACTCATTGGCGTCTGCATTGACGTGAAACTAAGAATATCACCTCACTTTAATAGTAGGTATAGATATAGATATAGATATAGAAATTGCCCGTGCGTTGCAACGGGATAAACAGCCTCTCGCACATCTCCAGTGGGGCATCCGTGTTGTCACTTTTTATCTTTGTATATGTGCGTATCATGTCGAAGGTGGTGACATGTATATCTATTTTACGATAAACAGGACCGTTCTCAAGGTAGTGAGATTGGTCATTATATTCTAGCATGCCATGTTGTAGCTACCACGGTCAAATTTAAGAAGGTGGAAAATCGAGAAAAAAAACTTTAGACCCACGTTTGCACATGCTTGTAATTCATGTACTCCTTACTTTGTCAAAAAAATAATACAGACAGGAGCCAAAAATCAAACCTTTATTGCAAGAGGTTCACCGTGCACATTCATAACAGCGAATAATTTCTTTCCTTCTAAACATTTTCTTCTTTTGATTTTAGTTTCTTTTCTTCCTGGGCTAGGACATCGGAACTTTCTATTTCCTTCAAGGGGAAATTTATTCCATATTTTAATTCCTTTCCTTCTTGGGCAGATTTCCCCCCTTTCTTGCCCTCAGATAAGAGCAGAATTCACTCCTTTCCTTCAATCCTTCTTAACTCGTTTCCTTCTTGGGCTCAAGAATTTACTCCTTTTCTTATTTTTCTTTTCTATGAGCAAACCGGGTCCAACACCTCGGACTTTTGTTGATTCTTAAGGTGCTTATTGACTTGAAATCATAGGCATATGTAACGTGGTCGGATGAAGTATAAATAAACGATATGGGACTATTGAATAACTAAACGAATGGTCTCCGTGAGGTAGCTTCGCTTGTTCCTAGAGACGCACTCGCATGCCTTCCCATGAAAGAAATTTTGTGTGGCCCAGTACGTATATGTGCTTTTGGGTGCTCCCCCTCACGACCGAGCAAGGGCTCAAAGCTTCAAACCTCCAGATATACAAAAACATCGAGAAAGGGGTCAAAAAAAGAAAAATCTCCCGAGCAAGCAAGGGCTCGATCCCAAGCCAGCTGTGCCTGCGCGCCTGCTGGTCGTGCAGCCGGGGTAAAAAAAATACTCAGGAGCAAGCAAGGGCTCGATCCAGAGCCACCTGCTTACCCCCGCGCGCCTGCAAGCCGAGCCGCCGCCGGCAGGACCTCCGACGCGCCTCCTCCCTCCTTCTCTGTTCTCCCTCACTTCACCTCTCTCCGTTCTCGTTGTCGGAGCAGCCATGGCGCCGAGCGGCTCTGCAAGAGCGAACACCGATGCGCCGGCTCCGCCGCCTGCAGACCCCTCCTCGCGGGACTCCAACTCTAGCCGACGTTGTTGTTCCGGCCGGACCTGCCGCCACCATCTGCCTCTCGTTCGTCCGCCCGCTCGAGTGACAACATGCCCGCCCTGACGCCCTCCAGCCGAGCCGCTCACCTCGTCCTAGACCAGGGCCGCGGGCGCCGCCCCTCACCTTCTCGTCCTCCGACACGGCTGGAAAGGGAGTGGAGGCGGGCCGCGAGCGCCGTCCCTCACCTTCTCGTCCTCTGCCACGGCTGGAAAGGGAGTGGAGGCGGGCGCAGCCGTGCTCGCCGAGGAGCCCAGCCGAAGTCTTTCCCCTTCCACCATCTCCTGCTACTGGATAAGATGCACAAAGGAGTGTGGACGCAATTTCTACAAATGCAGGGGTTAGTTTACAAAACCAAAACGTTTTTTCAGATCCACTTAAATAGGGACGGCGGGTTGATTCCTAAAAACTACAGGGACCTTTATGTAAAAATGGCGCAATGGTGAACCCGGGGGCTTAATCCGCCGTTAAACTTTTTTGAAGCGTTAAAACAGTTTTTAATTTCATAAAGAATTATATGGTACAATGTTTTTTTTAAAATAACGTCAATAAATTATTATAAACATTTTTTTACATTTCAACGGAATTTAAAAAATCATGAACATATTATTAAATGTGTGAACATTTTAATATGTCACGGACATTTTTTTGAATTATCTGAACAAATGTTGCCATGCCACGAACATTTCTTCAAAACAATATTAAAATGTATAGGAACATTTTTCTCAAATGAAAAATCAATGAAAATCGAGAATGAAAAACCTAGAAGAAAAGTGAAAGAAAAGGAAACCACAGAAAACCGATAGGAAAATAAAAAACTAAAATTACTCAGAACATTGTTACTCAGAACATACGTTTAGGCCTGTCCACTAAGGGTAACCCCTTGAGGCGACACACTATCTTCTACGTCGCAATAAGCCTATTCGGCGCTCATGAAATGCAAAGCGAGCTGCGGGCTAGTAGCAGTCGGCTCGTCCGCCTGACTCGCAAGAACTATGTCTTGCTTATTGCGAGACTTACATACACTTCTCTCATCTCTGGTTTTCAAAAGAATCCTTGGAGCGGTTCTGGAACGTTCCGCCTATTTCAGAAGGTTTTGACCGGATCTTTCTTTGTCTATTTTCTAAGTATTTTAATCCTTTTTTCCAATTTTATTTTCCTTATTTCCCTATTTTTTTATTTTTTCCCTTTTAAAATCCATGTCGATTTTTTTACATGCAAGTTGAAGATTTTTCATACACAGGTATAAGATTTTTTTAAATACACGTTGAACATTTCCCAAATACCCTATATTTTTTATCCAAATACATGTTGAAAATTTTATAAATAAACCACAAACATATTTTAAATACACATTGAACTTTTTCATGTATGCCAAGAACATGGTTTCAAAATGTGCAAACATTTTAATATTGTTACCTACATTTTTTTCCAATTTCATGCGTGCGTACGTGCGGCCTAGGAAAGCGACCCTATACCCTACTTAGCTAGTTAATCATTTTTATGTAAATACATGTCGAATATTTTAACAGATGCATATAGAAAGTTTTTAAATACACGGCGAGCATTTTTAAAATACAAATTGAACTTTTTCAGAAATGCCAGGAACATGTTTTCAAAACATGCAAACATTTTAAAAGTGTTACCTAGATTTTTTTTTAATTTCATGCTTGCGTGCGTGCCACCTATACCCTACCTAGCTAGTTAACATTTTTATCTGAATACATGGTGAATATTTTATGAAATGCACATTGAATTTTTTTAAATAAACGGCTATTTTTAAAAATGCACATTGAACTTTTCATAATACAATGGACATTTAAAAAAATATGCAATTGTTTTAATTGTTATCAACATTTTTTTAGTTTCATGCCCATTTGTTGATGGTAGAAAACATTGTTATAAACTTTTTTTTTTTACATTTCATGGGCATTTAAAAAAATGTGAACTTATTATTAAATGTTTGAACATTTTTAAAATGTCATGAACATTTTTTTTGGAATTATCAGAACAAATGTTGCCATGCCACGAACATTTCTTCAAAACTTTTTTTAAAAGTAGAGAACATTTTTCTCAAATGAGAAATCAACGAAAATAAAAAATGAAAACCTAGAAGGAATGTGAAAGAAAAAGAAACCGCTGAAAACCACCAGAAAGACAAAAACCAAAATTACTCAAAAAAAATTAAACTGGTGTATATAACCTTCCCAAAACCGTGCGTTTAGGCCGGTCGACTAAGGGTAACTCTTTCAGGCGACGCACTATCTACTCGCAATAATCCTATTCGGCGCTCACGCAATGCAAGGCGAGCTGCAAGCTAGTAGCAGTCGGCTCGTCCGCCTGACTCACAAGAACTATGTCCAGCTTACTGCGAGACTTACATACAAACCTCTCATCCCTGGTTTTCGAAAGCTTCCTTGGAGCGGTTCCGGAACATTCCATCAGTTTAGGAAGGTTTTGACCGGATTTTTCATTGTCTATTTTTCTAAGTTTTTTAATCCTTTTTCCAGTTTTTTTCCTTATTTTCCTATTTGCTTTTATTTCCCCCTTTTTTAAATCCATGTTGAATTTTTTACATGCAAGTTGAAGATTTTTCATACACAGGTATAAGAATTTTTTAAATACATTGAACATTTTCCAAATACACTAACATTTTTACCCAATTACATGTTGAAAATTTTATAAATACACGGTGAACATTTTTTAATACACATTGAACTTTTTCATATATGCCAAGAACATGTTTTCAAAATGTGCAACCATTTTAAAAGTGTTACCTACATTTTTGTAATTTCATGCGTGTGTGTGTGCGGCCTAGCTAAGCTACCCCATACCCGAGCTAGTTAGTTAATCATTTTTATCGAAATACATGTTGAATATTTTATCAGATGCACATAGAACATTTTTAAATACATGGTGAACATTTTTAAAATACACATTGAACTTTTTCATAAATGCCAGGAACATGTTTTCAAAATGTGCAAACATTTTAAATGTGCTACCTATATTTTTTTAATTTCATGCTTGCATTCGTGCGACCTATACCCTACCAAGCTAGTTAAACATTTTTATCTGAATACATGGTGGATATTTTATGAAATGCACATTGAATAATTTAAAATAAACAGTAAATTTTTTAAATGCACATTGAACTTTCATAATACCATGAACATTTTTAAAAGTATGCAATATTTTTAAGTGTTACCAACATTTTTTAATTCATGAACATTTGTTGATGGTACAATTCATTCTTCCAAAACTATGCGAACGATTTTTATTTTATTTTTTACATTTCATAAATTTCTTAATATAATCGTGAACATACTCTTAATGTGCAAACATTTCTAAAATGTCACGGACATTTTTTTTGAATGATATGTACAAATTTAGTTTTTGCGTGAACCAATTTTGACATGTCACCAACATTTTCTCAATATAGTTTTAAAACTATTGGAACATTTTCTCAAATGCTCCAAATGTAAATAATAGAAACATGGAACTGACCTGTCGAAGAACAGAACGAAGGTTCTACAGAAGAACTGAATGAACCAACCATTTTTTTCCTGCGTGAACGGGCGAATCGAACTGGGCCCTGGTTCTGTTTTTTGTTATTTGGAGAACTGAACTAATTGTCTTCTTGTTCACAAGTTTTTCTAAAGACGTACGCTCTTCTTGACTTGAGTAGAAACATGTTTTTTTGGGGGTGGGGGGTGGGGGGGGGGGGGGGGGGGGTGAGGTTATCAATTAGTTAGAAAATTCCACCTTCTTCAAGATTGAGAGGAACGTGAATAAGGTGATGCATGAGATTGCTAAACCTTGTTCTAGGGATAAGTTTCTTTATTGCAAGGAGAGTTAAAGTTTATGGTATGTTGCTCGGTGATGTTCACTCATGTGCGAGATCTATCTTATACAATGTGTATATAAACATTTGTCCATTGATATATGGTGCGGGTTTAAAAAAAGTATCCCAAGAAAACTAAAGCAAACCAGTTTGGACATGAGTTTTTTTTCTTTTTGCGAATGTGGACATGGGAAGCCTATAGCAAACGTATTTTCATTGCCTCGTCTCATATCCCAATTTAACTCTGAAACGTTCTAGATTTAATTTGGACAATTTAAACTAAAATACTCCCTATGTAAAGTAATATAAGACGTTTTAGATCACTCTACAATAGTGATCTAAAACGTCTTATATTAGTTTACAGAGATAGTAGTACATACCAACATTTGATTACGTTGCCACACTCTTCACTTTTTCTTTTTAAAAAAAAATGAAGTCCTACAAATTAGGACGTTATTGGATCTGAACAATAAAGTGACGGAACAGCCACAGCCTGCACGACATGCTGCGTCTGTTTCGTTCCTGATATTTCACGTGTGTTTCATTGAAGTCCGAAGATAAACATCTCAGTACACGAGCGTGGGCGCAACGTATCATCTTGCAGCGTCACTGGTTCCCTTGCCATGCGTGCGTGCAGTCCATGTGATGGCAGATTGGCAGCACACTTGGGTGCAATCCGTTTTTCCCGAAGGTGGCCATGTTTTCAGGCCATGGTGTCCCTGGGCGGAGGACAGTCACGGGAGCGAGCAAGGGGAGTGCAGGGGCAGAGGCAGAGGCGCCTAGGACGGCCAAAGGCTAGCGGCGATGTAGCGCCCGAACTGGAAAGCAATTGCTCTCGCAGTCGCACGCAGACGCAGCGACGAGTTAATGCCAACAGCCCCTTGGAAGCTCAGCTCAGCTATCAGCTTGTACGGTCTCTGCGTGGATTGCCGGCCGGCCAGCTGCCAGCGCCGCCCGTCCGCCCGCCAGCCAGCCGGGAAAAAGTCAATTGGTCGATCTCATGCAGTGCAGCACGGGCCGGCCTAGCTAAGCTAATTAGGGTTGTCGGCAGTGCAGCACTAACTCCATAGTATATGCTACTGCCTATAGCCAATTAGGGTTGACTTTTGGAGTTTCAAGCTGGGGTCAATATCGACGCCGCCCGCAACCCTCCCCCCATCCCGCTCCTATATGCAGTTTCCAAGAGCAAGACACCAACGTTCAGAGAAGGCATTTCTTGTTTTAAAACTGCCGTCGTTCGATTTTTCTTCACAACTGAAACTGTCATCAAATGGCGTTCTCTTGCCACCCCTCTCCCAACGAACGTCAGCTGGGTAACATTATCGTTTATATTTTGTATTTTTGGGGTGCAAAATAGGGTGGCTTCAGCAACATATCACATTTGTTTTTCACATTAGCAATCCCCCAAATCTAGATATTCCCACACCAATCATAACAAAAGAGAAAAAAAATCTATACTTCTCAAGCTATAGTGGCTGGCTTCGACATGGGGGGGCACGTCGGCGACAATGGGGGCGGATCCGATGGGTTGCTGACTGCCTGGGTGGATCCAAAGAGGCCAGATCTGATGGGCGCTGGCTTCCTCTTCTTCTTTTTCGAATAAGAGGATAACCTGACCTCTGCAAATCTATATATGCTTCAACCATGAACAATGCAAGGCCCTTATGCATAATATAAGTGTTGAAAGGTGGAGGTTATCAAAGTGTTTAATTGCACTCAATCGCCAAAGCAAAGTCGAAGGACCTCCAACACTTTTGCAAGCACCAATCATTTGTTTTTTATGCATAAAGGCTTAAGGCCATACATCAAGATCACATGTCTTTTATAAACTCATCGTTATAGAAAAAAAAAACAGATCCAAATTCTTGGGGGTGCCTAAGTCCTCTTCCACCTGCATCCAACGACGACACGCCGTGAGCAAAGCTTGTGGTCGCCTTTGGACCTTCGTCTTGATAGAGCAAACTTGTTTAAATCCAGGAGCTTGTAGAAGCATTGACTCGGAAGTCATCAGTTTAGACCAGTGCACCAGAAGACATCGACAACCCCGATCTGGGTAGCTCGGAGAGAAAAAACCCGCCGAAGAGAGCCTGCAAATACTTCAATTACCACGAGAGCTAGCCCATTGTTGGCAAAAAATCATTCTATGAGCATGATCTAGGCAAGTGCATTGTGCATGCTCTATACATCAAACATGTTTAGCCATTATGGGCCTAGGGAAACCCAGCGAATGGTCACATCATATTTTTCCTAACAAACTTGCAACTTTTAAGAGAATGTAAATCAGCGCCTTTATCAACACACAACACAATCAACATATATCATACTCCCTCCGGTCCTTTTTACTCTCCATATAAGAATTGTCTGAAGTCAAACTTCATAAAGTTTGACCTTATTTATATGAAAAAATATCAACATCTACTATGCTAAAGTTATACAATATGAAAATTTAAGTCATGACACATCTATTGATACTGATTTCATATTATGAATATTGATATTTTTTTCTATAAAGTTGATCAAACTTTACGAGACTTGACTTTAGACAAATCATATATGCGAACTAAAAAGGACCGGAGGGAGTACATGCAAAAAAAATTCTCTAACCTGGATTTGATCTGCATATGGAGGTCATTTGCAGGGTGCTTGGAAGAAAGTGCACAGAAATGGCAACATGATGACTTTTGGGCAAACTTGCATTGGGTTTGGCCGGGGCCTTTGGACAAACTTGAGTTAATGGATCCTCATCTGCCCATTGCATTGGGTTGAGTACTAGTGCATGCGTGAGGACAAAGGGTACCTCTCACTAGTAGTACTGGTAGTATAGAGTAGTAGCTACTGTGTGTGACTGTATATGTGTGTGTGCTTGACACTTAAGATGATCAGATGTGTAAGGAGTAGGGGGTTCAGCGGCGGCCTGGCCTAGGGATCCAGGACCACGCACCGCACCAGCTCGTTCGCTGTGACAGGGTACGTTAATTTGCTTTTTGAGGCAGTGTTGTTTTCTGTCACGCAGACGCTGCCAACCCCATGGTGGCCAAATCTCAGATGCACAGTGCGCCTAAGCCGCGCAAATGGTACTCCCCTACCACTCCTATTCCCTTGCACGTTGATTGCAAGAAACTTGATGGGTTGGTTACTAATGATCAGAGCACTATTATGCATATGGGAAAGTCCAGCAAGTTTAGAGCATCTACAACCGGACACTTCAAACCGTTATCAAACGCCCCGACGGACGGTCTGGTAAAACAAAACCCAACCCACTCGGGTTTCTCAAACTGGCCTTAAATACCCGGCCTGACCGGCATCCCTCGTATCCAGCTCATATTCGGGGCGAATATGTGATGACCTAGGCATGCTCAGGCGTGTCCACTACATTGGATGATGTTGGGGTCGCACACAAAATCACTCTGAAACCCAATATTTCGACGGGCGTCTTCTTTGAGGCGTGTGAACGCCGCGTGGCATTGCTTCGGCTCGCTGTCCGAGGGCCTAATTCCGGCTATTTAAGTCGGACGGTGACGACAACCCTAGCCATATCCGCTCCCCTACTCCTCAAGCTATAGTGGCTGGCTTCGACATGGTGGGGCACGTCGGCGACAATGGGGGCGGATCTGATGGGTTGCTAACTGCCTGGGTGGATCTAAAGAGGCCAGATCTGATGGGCGCTGGCTTCCTCTTCTTCTTTTTTGAATAATTAAGAGGATAACCCGACCTCTGCAAATCTATATATGCTTCAACCATGAACACTGCAAGACCTCCTTCCTCCGTCCGCCCTCCTCTCTCCTCCCTCCTCCCACCACCACCTCCTCCTTCCTCTCTCCTCCCTCCGGCGGCCCTTCTCCCTCCTCCCTTCTCCCCCTCCAGTCACTGCCCCACCTCCATACGCCGCCCCTCCTCCCTCCTTCCCCCCCTCCATATGCCGCCATCTCGGCCTCCTCCCTCTCTCCTCCCTCCCTCCCTCCTGCCATCCTCCCTCCTCCCTTCCTCTACAAGTTTGTAATTAGGTATAGAAATAGTTTTAGTAATAGAAAATTTTAGTAATATAATTAGGTATAGAAATAGTTTGTAATTTTAGTAATATAAAAAATTGTATAGAAAATTTTAGTAATATAAAACTAGTGAATAGGTTTTTTGAATATAAAGAAGTTTTTTGAATAGGATAGAAAACTAGTGAATAGGTATAGATTTTTTTTGTAATTTTGTTTTTCAATATAGAAATGTATTGGAAAATTTAATTATTTTTATGTCATTATCACTTTGTCATCAAAGAATGCTATATGAGATTTGATGATCTAAAATTTTCACTCGGTGGAATATGCAGGCTTTGTAGAGTCGTGTCTCCTTGGAGTGATCGTCATCCAAGCTACCTCTAGCTACTTCCTCTACACCCGAGTCAGTGAGCTAAAAGTCCACTTCCTCCTTCTCTACTCCTCGGTGTTGAATAGAGTAGAAGTAGGGTATTTAGTTGTGCTTCTTAACCAAATGAAATGTTCGGGTTATACGATATATTGAATTTTTTTGTCAATATTGAACCATTGAAATGCAATGAGCACCAGTTTATGCTCATGTGCGAATGCTTATGATAATTCATTCGGATATATGAGAGAAGGGACATCTTTGTATCGCAAGGAAAATCCGAGTGGCCTATGTTTTGCTGGAGTGTTGATTCATTACCATTCCGGCAAATTTCAGGCGCTTGATATGTCCTATTTTAGCAAAGGTCATGCCGGATTTTTCCGTGAATTTAAGCATGACTTGTGCTAGAATATGAAGAAAATATCGAGTGCCCCGGATTTGCTAGAAAGAGAATTAAATGACATTTCGAGTTGACTTTAAGTCTGCCGGGGAAGGAGAATCCCGACAAACCGATAGTCAACCCGTGATGAATAATAATGATCTAATTTAGTTTTTGTAGTACATATATTTAATTATACAAGTTTAATCTTTAAATTATGAACATAGGAAATGTCGTCAATGTCGTCGTCGGATGACGAAAGTCTCCCGGCGGAGTGCGACTTGTGCGGCGACGACCGGGGTCTGTGCGATAGGCCTCACCTGGTAGAAGGTCGGCGCTTCAGCATTAAGCTTCAGGAGATCTTCGATGTTAAAACGGTACACAACGATGACAAGTGTTTTTTCGTAATTAAGCACGACTTCTGCTTCTTCAACGTGCCATTTTTGTCTTTTACAATTTGACTAGCTTATCCCATGCCATGCAAGACGCTATGTCTTGGAGAGGATGAATTTTAAAGATCATGAAAATATGGAAACAAAGATAATTCACCTAAGGACCCATCATGGTATGGACATTGTTGTAAATCTATACAATTCTGATAGCGTATCCCATTTTGGTTGCACGAATTGGGAAGCACTTTGCAAGACGTATGATTTTCATGAGTGTATGCTTGTCACCTTGGATCTTGGTGATCCTGACATCGACAAAGACAATATGGACATTTGGGTCCTTGTTGATACGCTTCCAATTCTACCGCTATGTGAGTTTCTCAAACATAGTTATTAAGTAATTTATATTGTTTATTTCAAAATAGTCGACAGCTTATTTCCATTGATAGCTTATTTTCATTCTTCAAAGAATGTGCGGAAGATGGTAGACATAACCTACTACACCGATGGCTTAGAATTAACTTATCAGGAGAAAAATCATCTGATCTCATTTATTAATGATCTTGAGAATTACAGTATCTATTATCAAACTCCTGCACATTATGGTCAATACGTGCCACTAGTGCACGTGTTGAACTATGGTAACATCCATGGAGATGGCATGCTAAGATTTTTTACTATTACGACATCCATGCATCTTTTGCATAAATTCTTCTAAAACTAAACTACATTGCTAACTATGAAGTTATTACTACGTTTTTCAACAGAAAATCCCAAAGGATTGTGTGCCTCATCTGATGCTTCCGAAAGGTCATCTTGATGTTATGAGCTTACGGCCAGGTCATCCTACGCATCACTGCTATTCATACCGGATTTCTAAAACCGATGGAGACATGACAACCAAAGATTGGAAAAAATGTATGGTCAATCGTAGGGAGCTACTTGGAAGCAACATTGTGCTAAGTGCAAGAATTGGAGACATGATAATCCCCATTCTCCATAATGGAGAGTCATGGCCTATCTTGTTTTATGCTATTTTACCTAAGAGAGGGTAGTAGGTCCTATGAGAGAGGGGTAGGTCCTAGGTACAATGTGTTATTATGTTCTACAATGTGTTAGAGTTGATGATGATGAGGAGTTGTGATTATGACTAGTGACCAACTTGCTATATGATGTCTCATTAACGAAAATGATGATCATGAGGAGTTGTTATATGACAATGATGTATTATGATGATAAGTTGTTAATGATATGATGACGATGATTTATTATATCATTGGGTGAAAGAACCGCAGATTAGTTTCAAGTGGATGGATCCATCCACTAGAAACTAACCCACAGTTCTTTCACCCAGTGATGTAATAACTCATTATGATGTAAAAACAATCTCTAAATTGCTACTGTATGAAAACTTGTATAATGATGTATGAATACGATATAAAATGAAAAAAAATTAGAATATGCAATAATAGTAGTAGCGCGGGCATAGAGGCGCACTACTAGTATTTACCAGCAGTGCTTTCTACAAAATGCGCTACTACTAAGTAAGTATAGTAGTAGCATGTGTAGACCAACGCTACTGCTAACCTTTAGCTATAGCGTCGTATTAGTAGCACGGCACCCTGCGCTACTGCTAGGCTTTTCCCTAGTAGCGCCCCTCCCTCTCCGTGCTGCCAGCCCGGGCCACATCCACTTCCCTCCCTTTCTCCATCCGCCGAGAGCCATAGCCCGACAGAGGGGTGATCACCTACGCCGTGCTAATGCCAGAGCGGCGCCTCCAATAGCTCAAGGAGATCTGGGATAGGCATGAAGCGCGGATCGCAGCCGGCTTGCCTCCGAACTGGTTAGAGGGAGGGGGGAGGAGGCCGATGCGGAGGCGGAGGGGGAGGAGCAGAAGGAGGAGGAGGCCGACACGACCTTGGAGGATGCACAAGAGGACGTGGCAAAGGAGGCTGACGTGGATTCGATGCCCTTGCTTCGGGCTTCAGGATGTTTGAGGCGCCGATGGAGTACGAGTTGTCCTAGGCGGCATAGCAGGCGGCCATCCTCGCCTCCATTCAGTTGGAGGCGAAGGTGGAAGCCAACCGACGCTTTCTCATCCAGTGGAGTGTGGAGATCGACGAGCTTTTCGACGATCTGGAGGCGGAGGCGGAGGAGGAGCGGCAAGAGCCACGGGAGCCGGAGTTGCGGCTGCTAGCCATGTACCTAGAGCCCAACACTGAGATCGTCGACATCTCCGACGACATCAAAGAGTAGTGTAGTCTAGGTTTAGTTGATCTAGTAGTACGTAGGTTTTTATTTTTCATGCTTTGTATGGATTTAAGGTTTGAAAAATGAGGTATTCAGATGGAGAGAAGGAAATTTGAGGTCTGCCCAGTCACTGCTCGCGGACGCGCCTTGGCACGTCCGTGGGGGTTTTAGGGCCTAGGTTTTTGGTGTCCGCGGTTGTAGATGCTCTTATGCTTTGTAGTTTTCATCTCATCATTAGACTCTTGAACTCAAGGTCAAACGAGAACGCAATAAACATCTTGTCTTCAAATCCGACTCATTTCTTTTCAAAACCATGTCTGTTTCTCGGGGATGGTTCGATTTCCCAGAGGTATATGTCATAACTTCTATGAAGCCTTATAAATTTTGACCACATCCTCTAGGGATCCTATAGAAACACCATGTCAGGTTTCATGTTTTTCAGAATTCAATGCATTTTTCGGAATTAGAAAACTAATAACCTCCATGGCCGGGTTCGAGTCCTGGCACCCTGATGTTTCCGATTCCCTTCCTTTTCTTGTATAAGGCCTAAACACTCGCTGAAGAATAAAAATATGATTTTTCAACCCTATTTTGCGGATCAAAATTTAATTATCCTATTAAATGCCTAGAAATACACTTAATGACTTAAGTATACTAAACAGATCCCCAAAATGCCAAACTTTTACATGAATCATGTAATAGTGTGACTAGAGTGTAGAACAAGGAAACTTAAGGCCAGCACATGAAGCAACGATAGTTAGCACTCCCTCCGTACCTATGCATTAGGCACATTATGAAAACCAAATAATCCCAAAATTCTTAGAGCGGTGCATTAACTCCCACCTCCTTCCTTGTTTCTTGCCATGAACAAACAAATCAACTAATAAGAGACGTGGACCATGTATGCTTTCAATGACTTGAGACTACCTAGCATGGCATGCAATGGCCAGAGCTGAAACGGGGCGATTACCCCTTCCTCTCCCTTTAACTTGGTCTTTTATTTACTTGCTTTGTGCCCTGTTTTCATCATGGTGACCACGTCGCCTTCAAATCGAGCCCGTTCCCTCTGGAAACCATGATTTTTCCTTGGAGATGTTCCAGTTTCTAAGCGGTGTATCTCACAACTTTTGTGACACTTCCTCAAAATTTGTACCACAGCCTATAGGTGCCCTGTGAGGGTACCATGCCAAGTCTCATTCCTTTTAAGTTCTTTTTGCATTTTCAAAAATTAAAAAACCAACAAACTCCATGTTCCGGATCACGTCTTGGTGCCTTATGTCCAGTCCTAAATTATTTATAAAAACACCCCCTGGATAGTTGAAAGTTGGTAGGTACTGATGTCCACTATGCAACTTTATTCTTGTAGACTCTATTGGGCCTCCAAGTGCAGAGTTTTGTAGGATAGTGATGTCTGCTAGAACTACGTCGGTATTTCCCCAAAGAGGAAGGGATGATGCAACACAACAACGGTAGGTATTTCCCTCAGTGATGAGACCAAGGTTATCAAACCAGTAGGAGAACCAAGCAACACTATGTAAAACAACACCTACACACAAATAACAAATACTCGCAACCCGACGTGTAAAATGGGTTGTCAATCCCTTTCGGGTAACGGCGCCAGAAATTGGCAAACGGACGTGAGAGAGTTGTAATAATTGATAGATCGAACGCCAAATAAAATAAATTTCAACAAGGTATTTTTGTATTTTTTGGTTCAATAGATCTGAAAATAAAAGCAAAGGAAAATAGATCGCAAAGGCAAATATATTAAAGAAGAGACCCGGGGGCCGTAGGTTTCACTAGTGGCTTCTCTCGAGAAAAATAGCAAACGGTGGGTGAACAAATTACTGTTGGGCAATTGATAGAACTTCAAATAATCATGACGATATCCAGACAATGATCATTACATAGGCATCACGTCCAAGATTAGTAGACCGACTCCTGCCTGCATCTACTACTATTACTCCACACATCGACCGCTATCCAGCATGCATCTAGTGTATTAAGTTCATGGAGAAACGGAGTAATGCAATAAGAACGATGATATGATGTAGACAAGATCTATTTATGTAGAAATAGACCCCATCTTGTTATCCTTAGTGGCAACGATACATACGTGTCGGTTCCCCTTCTGTCACTAGGATCAAGCACCATAAGATCGAAACCATCACAAAGCACCTCTTCCCATTGCAATATAAATAGATCAAGTTGGCCAAACAAAACCCAAATATCGGAGAAGAAACACGAGGCTATAATCAATCATGCATATAAGAGATCAAAGAAACTCAAATAACTTTCATGGATAAAAAGAGATAGATCTGATCATAAACTCAAATTTATCGGATCCCAACAAACACACCGCAAAAGAATTACATCATATGGATCTCCAAGAGACCATTGTATTGAGAATCAAACGAGAGAGAGGAAGCCATCTAGCTACTAACTACGGACCCGGAGGTTTACAAGAGACTACTCAAGCATCATCGGAGAGGCACCAATGGAAGTGGTGAACCCCTCCGTAATGGTGTCTAGATTGGATCTGGTGGTTCTGGACTCTGCGGCGGCTAGAATTGATTTTCGTTGACTCCCCTAGGTTATCTGAAATATTAGGGTATTTATAGAGTAAAGAGGCGGTCCAGGGGGCACCCGAGGTGGGCACAACCCACCAGGGCGCGCCTGGGCCTCCAGGCGCGTCCTGGTTGGTTGTGCTCCCATTGGAGCACCCCCAGGCGCTTCTCTGGCCCATTGGATGTCTTCTGGTCCAAAAGTAATCCACAGAAAGTTTCGCTGCATTTAGACTCCGTTTGGTACCGATTACGTGCGATGTAAAAATATGCAAAAAAATAGCAACCGGCACTTGGCACTATGTCAATAGGTTAATACCAAAAAATGATATAAAATGACTGTAAAATGATTATAAAACATCTAAGAATGATAATATAACAACATGGAACAATCAAAAATTATAGATACGTTGGAGACGTATCAGATAGCAACAAATTTCCCTCAAGTGGGTGAACTAAGGTTTATCAATCCATGGGACATTTAAGATGAAGATGGTCTCTCTCAAACAATACTGCAATCGAATATAGGAAATCTCTTGTGTCCCCAACACACCCAATACAATTGTCAATTGTATAGGTGCACTAGTTCGGTGAAGAGATAGTGATACAATTTTGTAATATGAATGACATAAATAGGTTTCTACAATCTAAATAAATAAAAACAGCAAGATAGAAAGTAAGAAAAGTGAGTAAAAACGGCGTCTAAATGCCTAGAAACAAGGCCTACGGTTCATACTTTCACTAGTGCAATCTCTCAACAATACTAACATAATTGAATCACATAATAACCCCTCAAAGTGCGGCAGAGAATCACTCCAAAGTCTCTATTCTTATCAGAGAAAGTAGGATGAACTCGCGTAGGTAGTAAACCACCTCTGAGGGAGTCCTGGATTAGAGGGTGTTCGGATAGCCGGACTATACCTTCAGCCGGACTCCTGGACTATGAAGATACAAGATTGAAGACTTCGTCCCGTGTCCGGAAGGGACTTCCCTTG